>NW_015177070.1:73639-89651 GCF_001447785.1 Gekko japonicus
CTTGAAGACTGCCAATTGGGGGGGGGGACTCACCACCGCCCCCCCACCGCCCCCAGGGCAGCCCATGCCACTGCGGCAGGATTCTGACTGTCAAAAGGTTAGATCATAAGAGACGCCAGTGTTGGATCAGGCCAAAGGCCCATCCAGTCCAACACTCTTCTGTGTCACACAGTGGCCAGAAATACCAGGTGCCATCAGGAGGTCCAGCAGTGGGGCCAGGACATTAGAAGCCCTCCCACTGTTGACCCCCCCCCCCCAAGCACCAAGAAGACAGAGCATCACTTGCCCCAGAGCCCCTAGCTATACCTTGTGGCTAATAGCCACTGATGGACCTCTGCTCCATATGCTTATCTAATTCCCTTTTGAAGCCGTCCATGCTTGTAGCACCCACCACTTCCTGTGGCAGTGAATTCCATGTGTTAATCACTCTTTGGGTGAAGAAGTACTTCCTTTTATCCGTTCTAACCCGACCGCTCTGCAGTTTCATGGAGTGCCCACGAGTTCTTGTATTGTGAGAAAGGGAGAAAAGTACCTCTTTCTTTACCTGCTCTTTCCCATGCATAATCTTATAAACCTCGATCATGTCACCCCTCAGTCGTCTTTTCTCCAAGCTAAAGAGCCCTAAGCGCTTTAACCTTTCCTCATAGGGAAAGTGTTCCAACCCTTTTATCATTCGAGTTGCCCTTTTCTGCACTTTTTCCAAAGCTATAATATCCTTTTTAAGGTGTGGTGCCCAGAACTGCACACAGTATTCCAAATGAGGTCTCACCATTGATTTATATAGGGGCATTATTATATTGGCTGATCTGTTTTCAATACCCTTCCTAATAATCCCCAGCATAGCATTGGCCTTCTTTATTGCAGTCACACACTGTCTCGACATTTTCAGTGAGTTATCCACTACAACTCCAAGATCTCTCTCTTGCTCAGTCTCTGCCAGTTCAGACCCCATCAATGTGTATTTATATTTAGGATTTTTGGCTCCAATGTGCATCACCTTGCACTTGGCCACATTGAACCCCATTTGCCATGTTGACGCCCACTCGCCCATCCTTGACAGATCCCCTTGGAGTGCCTCACAATCCTCACTGGTTTTCACCACCCTGAACAACTTTGTATCATCCGCAAATTTAGCCACTTCACTGCTTACTCCCATCTCCAAATCATTAATGAACAAGTTAAAAAGCAGTGGACCAAGTACTGATCCCTGCGGTACCCCACTGCTTACCACCCTCCACTGAGAAAATTGCCCACCTACACTCACTCTCTGTTTTCTATGAACTAGCCAGTTTTTGATCCATAAAAGGACTTGTCCTTCTATCCCATGATTTTTGAGCTTACTTAGGAGCCTTTGATGAGGAACTTTATCAAAAGCTTTCTGGAAGTCAAGGTAAATAATATCTATTGGATCCCCCTTGTCCACATGTTTGTTCACCCCCTCAAAGAACACTAACAGGTTAGTGAGACAAGATCTTCCCTTACAGAAACCGTGCTGAGTCTGCCTCAATAGGTTTTGTTCATCTATGTGCCTACTAATTCTTTCCTTAATAATGGTTTCCACCAATTTACCCGGTATCGACGTCAGACTGACTGGCCTGTAATTTCCCGGATCTCCTCTGGAACCCTTTTTAAAGATGGGAGTGACATTAGCTACCTTCCAATCCTCAGGAATGGAGGCAGATTTTAAGGAAAGATTACATATCTTTGTCAGGAGATCTACAAGTTCACATTTGAGTTCTTTCAGAACTCTCGGATGTATGCCATCTGGGCCTGGTGATTTTTCAGTTTTTAAGTTGTCTATCAGTTTTAGGACCTCCTCTCTCGTCACCTCAATCTGACTCAGGTCTTTCAACACCCCTCCTGAAATCAGTGGTTCTGGAGTGGGCAAGCACTTCTCATCTTCCACAGTGAAGACGGAGGCAAAAAATGCATTTAGCTTCTCAGCCATTTCCCTATCATCCTTCAATACTCCTTTTACCCCTTGGTCGTCCAAGGGCCCCACTGCCTCCCTGGCTGGTTTCCTGTTTCTAATGTATTTGAAGAAAGTTTTATTGTTGGTTTTTACGTTTTTTGCTATATGCTCCTCATATTCCCTTTTTGCCTGCCTGACCTCAGACTTGCATTTTATTTGCCATAGCCTGTGTTCCGTTTTATCAGCCTCACTGTGACTAGCTTTCCACTGCTTAAAGGAATTCTTTTTACTTTTTACAGCCTCCATTACTCTGTTTGTTAACCATGCAGGCTTTTTCCTATACCTTTTTGTGCCTTTCCTAACCTGCGGAATATATATTTTTTGAGCTTCTAGGATCGTAGTTTTAAATAGATCCCAAGCTTCCCCAATTGTTTTGACCCTTTCTACTTTTCCTTTCAGTTTCCTCCCCACGTGTCCCCTCATATCAGAGAAATTACCCCTTTTAAAGTTAAAAATGGTTGTGTGAGTCTTTTTGGCCAATTCTCTATTTGTACAAATGATGAACTCAACAACATTATGATCACTGTTTCCAAGCGGTGCAATCACTTTTACATCTCTCACCAGGTCTTGAGTGTTACTTAGGACCAAATCAAGGATCGCCTCTCCCCTGGTAGGTTCCGTGACCATCTGCTCCATAGCACAGTCAAGGTTCCCTAATTTACAGATGGCACCTTCCTGCCCTTTGAGCCCGTTGGGTGTAATGGTTAACTGAGGGGACTGGGAGAACCAGGTTTGATTCCCCACTCCTCCACTTGCAGCAGCTGTAAGCCCCTCTGAGACTCCAGGTGAAGAGGGCGGGGTATAAACCCAGTCTCCTCGTTCTTAATTTAAACCCATTATTGTGAGTCTTCTCCTCTGTTGCCAACAGCAACAGCTCCCTGCCTTCCTCTAATTGACAGCCCTTCAAATACTTGAATCATTTTGCCCCCTCTCCTCCAGATTAAAATTCCCAAGAAGTCCCCTCAGCCTGCCCTCATAGGACTTGGTCTCCAGGCCCCTGACCATCCTTGTTGCTCTCCTCTGCACATGCTCCATTCTGCCCACATCCTTTTTCAAGTGAGGCCTCCACACCTGCACACAATACTCCACATGTGACCTGACCAGTCCACTGTACAGTGGGACTCTGACATCTTGTGATTTGGATGTTGTGCCTCTGTTGATACACCCCAACATTGCATTAGCCTTTCGTTGTAGCTGCATCACACTGGCTGCTCATATTTAGCCTTCGTCCACCCGTACCACAAGATCGTGTTCACACACAACACTACCCCATAAGTGTATCCCCCATCCAGTATGCGTGTTCCTCATTTTTGTTACCCAGACGTAGAACTCGGGACTTATCCTTGTTAAATTGCATCTTGTTCAGATCTTGTCAAATTCTATATCTCCTGGTGTGTTCGCTGCTCCTCCCAATTTGGTGTCATCTGCAAAGTTAATGAGCAGCCCTTCCACACCCTCATCCAGATCATTTATAAAAAAAACTATTGAAAAGCACCGAGGCCCAGAACCGAGTCCTGTGGCACCCCACTGGACACCTCCCTCCATTCAGATGAAGTGCCACTGACAACTACTCTCTGAGTGCAATTCTCCAACCAGTTCCCCGCCCACCTAACTATCCTAGAGTCCAGTCCACAGCCCTCTAGTTTACCCATCAGAACATCATGGGGATCCCTCTCAAAAGCTTTACTGGAGTCCAGGTAAACGTCATCAACAGCATTCCCTGGATCCAGTAAGCTCGTCACTCGATCGAAGGAGGAAATGAGATTGCTCTGGCAGGACCTCTTGGGGACAAATCCGTGCCGACTTCCCTGGTTCACCAAGTTGTCTTTTACATGTTCACAGATCAATCCCTTTAAAATCTGCTCCAGTATCTTTCCTGAGACAGAGGTCAGAGGGGCCTGTAGTTTCCTGGCTCATTGCTCCTCCTTTTTTTGACAGCCATCTGGTTTCAAGTCACTCAGTGGCTGCTGGAAGGCCAAGGTCCCAATGTGTTCTCTCCCCCTCAAAAGGCCAAAACAGCCCTGGAAACCCCCTCCCACTCCCGACGTTTACTGGGAAAAGGCAAGGCTCGAAAGCCTGGTGGCAGTAGTGTTGTGGTGGTTGCCGAGCAGAGGCCACTCCACTGAGGGCACTCAGTTCCGAAAGCTACAGGCCCTTTTCCTTTTTGCAAACCTAGGAGGACTTTTCTCAGGATTGCAGACAGACGTCTTTTGTCCATGCCTGGTCCCAACTGCTGGCTTTTAAGTACTGATTTACATCACCTACCTTTCTCACTGTGACTCAAGACAGATGGGGCCAGATTGAGAATTAGACATACTGATGAGGATGATGTGAGGACAGGTCTAAAGCAGAAAAGAATAGAAAGAAAAAGCAGAGCTCTCCTTTATTCCTGACTGGGAAAATACAACAGTGTTCAAGCGCCCTAAAAGCCTCTCTTTTCCCTCCTGTGCATCCTGGTGGGTCACACTGAAGTGCCCTCTGCAGGTGGTTCCGGCAGCGTCTCCTTCTTCTTGTCATCAGGTTTCATGGCAGGAAACAGGAGCACCTCCTGGAAGAGAGAGGACATTGTTCAAAGCTGGCCATCCCCTTCCCCAGAGAAGGTGCCACCGTCGGGGAGTGTGGCCAGAGAGAGAGGAGGCCCAGGGCTCCTGTTCTCACTTGTTTTGAAAACTGATACGCCGCCTCTTTAGACACCCCCACCCCGTCAAGGTGGCTCACAAAAATAAAGACAAAACCATAAAAACATAAAATTAATAAACCCTTAAAATCCAGCCAGTGAAAACCAAGAGCATAAATACTGAGCAGGCCAACTGATCCCCTTTAACAGTTCTCATGCCGGAACCAGATTATACAAACAATTTGAAAAAATCAGCCTTAATAGGCACGAGCCAGTACTTGGAATCGTACCCACAAGCTGGTGCGCCCCCCCCCGCACGGGAGCTGCCCGCCCACCGAGCGCCTGGGGGCTGTGAGGGCAGAAGCATCCCTCTGATCTGTGCCCCAACTGGCAGCCCACTGGCAGCCAGAATGATTTCTTCCAGAACGGGTGAGATCATGTGGCTCTGTGTTTCCTAAATCAATCCATAATCTTAACTGAAGGCACTCCGGGTTCTCAGCCCCCTCCAGGCACAGCAGGAATCCACACCTTGATGTTGTTGGAGTCCGTAAGGAACATCGTGAGGCGGTCGATGCCCATGCCCCAACCAGCTGTTGGGGGAAGCCCGTATTCGAGAGCCATGCAGAAGTTCTCGTCAATGAACATGGCCTCGTCATCTCCAGCAGCTTTGGCCTAGATGACGAACAGGAAAGGAAAGCGGCAAGGGTCATCCCTGGAGCCACTCTCTGGCAGCAAAGGCAGCAAAGCCCTCCTCCCCCCCCCCTTGCCAGAGTTTGCACTCTGATTTTAAGAAGACACCGACAAACCAAAGCCGCTTCACGCTGGCCCAGTTTGAGCAAAGAATGATAGACAAGGCCTATGGCTACCACAGTGGCTTCCCAGACATGGGTTTTCTAGCCTTTGGGCTGGCCAGAAGGGGCCAGATTTGGAACAGAAACTGCTAGCTCCTATTTGTAAAGGTAAAAATTTTCCTGGATTTACAGATTCATGCCAGTGAAACGGGCAACGATCACACATGGCAAATCCCCGCCCTTTCAGCCAGGAGTTAAGGAAGAAACACTCTCAAGGAAGAACCAAGAGAGCTGAAATGCAGCATAAGCGGCACTGAATATATTAAGCCAGTTTAGACAAAGTAGGATCATACATTCCTTTAGCCTAATATTATCTCCTCTGACATACAGTGGCTCTGCCAAAGGCCTCAGTCAGCCTTGCTACAGAAAATCCTAAATGAGATGCAACCTCGTGCATTCTGACGACAAAGTGCATGCTTAGCCACCAAGCTGCGGGTGCTAACAAGGGCAAGAGCTCTCTGATGGGGTTCTGCTTGTTTCATTGTTCCTCCATGCCTTACAGAAGACAGCACAGATTGACCCAATGCCCCTGATGTATGGGGCAGACACAGTGTACAGCAATGGGGTGGGGAAGGGCACTGGAGGAAGAAAGGAGGCAACCCCCAGAAGGTGGTGCTCTGCCTCCGCCTCCAGTGCCCCAAGGAGTTCAGTCAAACTCTGGCACCAAACCAAGAAATGAATGCTCCTGCAGCAGGTTGAGAGGAAACAGCTTAACCCCCCCCCCACACACACACACACAGCCTCTGTTCTACCCCTCCCCCTCCTAAAAGTGACCCTCTAATTCACAGTTGGGAGTGGGAAGAAGAAAGCACATTCCAGTGCGTCACCTTCTGTTGTTTCACCTCAGCCTCCAGCACCCGGAGTTTGGTCAAAGTCTAGCATCCATCCAAGAAAGAGATGCCCGTGCAGGGACCCATTGGGGGGGGGGGGATAGAAGCACAAGTGCACGCATCCTCCCCACTCCCCCCCCACACACACAGAGGCTTGCTCCACAGCTGCTCAGGGCAGCTGAAACACTGTTCTTCAGTGGCACAAGTCCCGTGTTGCACCTTAGCTTGATCTTCAAAGAGCTGGCGCTGCCGAAAAGGGTCATTCAGCTCCGTGTACGCATTGCACACTTCCTTCTTCATCACAAAGAGCTCAAAGCGCTCGGTCAGGCCCTGCTGCAAACGATGCCTGCGCAGAGGCAACGCGGGGGGGGGGGGGAGAAGATGGCGATAGGTCAGAGACGGCCCAGCCCTGCTGCTGCTCTTCCAAGCTCCCCCAGCCCACAATTCTGCACCAGCCCCCACCCTGGCTCTGAGTGGAGTAGACAGATCTCAGGCATACTTGCATTGTCTCCACCTGCAGGACTCGTTTTCCTCCACTTCGCAAGAGTTTAAACCCCGTGCCCCCACCACCCTGCTTAAGAGATTTCTGAAGTTTTCTCCACCAATAATCAACCCTCACTGAGGTTTAGAATTATACAACAAGTGAACTTAACTTTGCACAACAGACCCATTCAAACTTCTGAACATGCACACATCTTTTTATACACTTACCATTTGGCCAAGGGGCTCATGATCTGAGGGTGATCACAGATAAAGGTGGGGTTGATGCACGTCACTTCTAAATACTCCCCAACCAGCTGGAGGGAAAAGGGGTGGGGGGGAAGGGGGGGAGAGATCTTTCAGTTGGACTGCTGTGTGATCTGCAGTGATGTGTCTCCCCTGAGAGCTGAACCACCCCCACTGCTGCCATTCCGCTCTGGCCTAGGAGGAGGACCCGCCAAGAAAGGCCACGGCAGCACAGAGCCAAAGAGACCAACGAGCCACAGCTCAGCGAGTCGCTGGATCTGTTCTGCCAGAAACGCACCAGGATCAGGCCGGAGGTGACGGGGCCCTAGAGAGCCACGGCCAGTCTGAGCCATCGACAGTGCTGACCGTGAGAGGCCAGCAGCCTGACTCCGTACGAGGCCGCTCCATGCCCCCCCCCACTGCAGCCCAAAGCCAATATGAGGGCAAGAGAGCTCTGTCCTTCCTCACAGGGCTGTTGTAGGGATTACACAAGCCTGGGTGGGAAATGTTCTGGACCCTTGAAACTACTTGTTAATGGTAGCAACAGCCTGTGGCAGGCACTGGGTGGGACTGGAATGCAACAGGACAAGCTCAACCTGTCGGTTTAGCCCTTGGACCCGGAAAGAGGCGGCTGGTACCACAAAAGGGAGGCACCTAACTTCCTGATGCCTCATGTCAAAAGTTCACCCACTTGGGTGTGGCCTCCCCTCTGCAGAGTGAGACCCTGAGAGCAGCCCTCCGTCTCTCTCCAGATTTGTCACAGGCCAGCGCCGCTCCCCATCTGTGACACACACACACACGCCCGCCCCCCCCCCCCGGGGGGGATGGTGCCTGCGATTCCGCCCCCCACCAAGGAAAGGACCGGGGGGGGGCGGTCCCTCAGGCTAGATTTATTGGAGTCACAGAAGGCAGCAGGTCCCTGTGCCTGCCTCCTCCCAGCTACAGTGCGGCAGGTGGACGTTCACTCCTACCCACCCTCCCCCCTTCGCAGGAGGTAGAAAGGAGAGAAAGGAAGAGTCGCAGGCTCAAGATTCTGAACTCCGAGACAGCAAGCGCTTGCCCAGCCTCGCCCCCAGTCCTCTTAGGGAGACTCAAGACTGGCCTGCAGAAGCTGCGAGTAGCTCTGGTCAACACAGGCCTGGGCAGCCAGGACCCAATCGGGGAGGGTCCCTCTCCGGGAGAAGAGCCGGATGGCCAGGGTCCCTCTCCACTGACCTTATCGAGGAGCCGGGCCGTAGTCCGAGGCGATGGACACTCGACCCCTCTCTCTTCACAGAGAGCATCAAAGAATTTGCGAGTCTCTGTGGACCCAAGGCAGAGATATTACTGAAGCCACGGCTTGTATGTTTCCCCCCCCCAAGAAGAGTCAGGATCAGGCCCTGGGAACAGCCATCAACAAGAACCCAGCACCAGGCATAACTGCCGTGCCAACATGGAGCCAGAAAGGCCGTGCCGACAATCCGCCTGACGCTCCTGGCATGCTCCCAGACAAAGGCCTTGCAGTCCGCCCCTTCAATTTCCCACGCAGGATTCTGTGCAGCAGCCAGTACTGGGCCCATTTTCTCCGCAGCCAATAAGGGGGGAGAGAAGGGGCTGTAGGGAGGCTGCCCCTGTCTGCCCTCCTCACCTTCTGTCTCGAACTGGTCTGCCCCAGGAAGTGTCACCCCCAAGACTCTCTCCAGCTCGCCCACCATGCTGATCCTCCGGAAGGGCGGAGTGAAATCTATTTCACAGGCCTGGCCTTCAGGGCCTTCAGGGTGGTATGTGACCTTGTAACCCCCTGTGACGTGCTTCACCATCCCTGCAGAAAGGAAAAGAGCTGCACTTCATGCCTGCACATGCTAGTCTGCTTCCCGCATAGGACTCCCACTCAAGCCACCACCACCCCAGGGCACCAACCTGAAAGCAGCTGCTCGGTGATCTCCATCAAGTCATGGTAATCGGCATACGCCATGTAGAATTCACAGGTGGTGAACTCTGGGTTGTGTGTCAGATCGATTCCCTCATTCCGGAACTGGCGCCCGATTTCATAGACCCTGTCCATTCCTCCAACCACCAGCATCTAAAACACAGAAAGCCACCTTGGTCTCCCCTTGCGAAATGAAGCAGAGTTGCTGACGGAAGGATCGCTTGACGCGGGGACACGCCTCCAAGAGCTCCTCCGTATTAATCTGTCTCCCAGAGGGCAGGCCAGCTCCCCCAGCCCGTGGAACTCAAGAGGAAGCAACGATAACTCAGCGAGACCCGGGGGTTCTGTTCTTTGGTATAAGGCTGAAGGGGGATGGAATCTGAGGCTTTTCCAGAGCACATCCAAGAGAGACAGCTGGGATCTGGTTCACCTGCACGTGGGTAGCAGCAGTCAAGGAAGTCTGTCCGCGTGGAAGACTGATACAGGAAGTATCCCCCACCCCCCCCAACTAAGAAGCAACCAAACAAGCAATGGAACCCACACAGAGTCCAATGACCTGCCCTACGTGTGGTTTGACCTGCTCTGTGCTGGAACGCTGACACCACGAGACCAGCAGAAAGCCCTGGCTGGGATCTTCCTCCCCACCTGTGTCTCAGGCCAGGCAAGCACCACTTCCCAGCTTCCTGACGGCTTCCCCACTTATTGGGGGGTGGGGAGAGAAGCAAGTTTCCAGACTCCTCCTGGACAAACCACTGCAGCATTCTAGCATTGTAGCTTTCTGGCACCTTCACAATACAGCATTACACGTCTCGTTATTTGAAAGAAATGAGGGGGAAATCGTGTCAACAATTTTGATTTAACATTTTATCAGACGGTCTGGGTCTAGCTCACGGCAAATGGCCATAACAATTTCAGTATTCCTATCGGTCAGTGAGTGGCTGAGGTCAAAGCATCTTTATGTTTATCCTATTTTTAATTATTTACATGTTTACCGATCATAATCTTAAAAAGACCAGTCTTTTTTGGTGTTTAAATCTTCCACAGATGTTCTGCTAAGCACCTCCATGCTGAATAAGTCTCTCCAGTTGTGCAGCAATTTCTTCATTGTCATCTCCTGCCCCTTGCTCCAGGGCGTGGCACCCTGTGCCCATAATATCCCTGGCTACCAAAGCATCGTGCCAAGCAGGCCATGGCTTGCCCACCCTGAGACCTCACCTTGTGATAGAGCTCTGGTGCTATCCTCATGTACAGGTTCATGTCCAGTTCATTGTGGTAGGTGATGAAAGGCTTCGCCACAGCCCCACCAGGAACGATGTTCATCATGGGAGTCTCCACCTAGCAGAGTGGGGGGGGGGGAACCAACAATGCACATCCTCCTCTCTGTCACACAGCAGCCCCCAGGGCCACCCAAGTGCTCTACAGAAAAGGTCTGGCCCTCCAGGGTTTTGAGAGAGAAAGACCCCTTTTCAGCAGTTCCCCAAACCCGAGAGAAGAATAAACTATTACTATCCTAAAAGCCCTTTGCATTTAAGACATGCAGGACTTTAAACCCAAGCGCATGATACGTCATAACAAAATCAGCGAAATCCACCAATAATTCCAAATGTGTTTACTGGACCCAGAGCAGAACTGATTTAAAACAGAACATGAAATGACATCCAAAGGACAGCTAATCGCGAACAAGACGGCGGGGGGGGGGGGGGGAGGACACTTACCTCCAAAAACCCCAGCTCGTCTAGGAAATTCCGAATGTACGTTATAATCTTTGCCCGAATAATAAACTTTTGCCTCACAAAATCATTAAGAATTAAATCCAGGTATCTCTGCCGAAATCTGGTTTCCTGAAAATAAAATGTCTAGGTTTAGAGCGCACAAAAAAGGGGGGGGGGGACTGAAATATTCTTGGGATGTCCCCGAGACCCCACTCTGACAAACACCTTGTCCTTGAGCCCAAAATGAAGGTGAGGCAGCATGTGCAGGCAGGGGGAGAGCAGGGTGATCTCGGAAGGGATTATGCTCAACTCCCCTTTCTTCGTCTTGCCGGGGCTCCCCTGAACCCCAATAATGTCTCCACGCCGGAGTTTGCTGTTAATGCCCAGATACTCCTCTTCTGATTTGTAGTTTCTGAAATTCAAGAGAAGAAAAAAGGTTGACGGATGGACTTGTAGGTGGGTGGGTAGAGCCTAGCCTTCCTCAGGAGTAGAAAGGTAGACCTTTTAAAGATTCTGCTCTTTTCACCTCTGTTTGAACCGGATCCTCACATGTTCACCCTGAAAACAGCCATTCTGGCATGGCTCATACCTTCTGCAGTGAGGACAAACACAAATAACCCATTCACATTCTCTACATTCTCTCTGTCTCCCTTTAGTGATACTGCGCGCCTTCTATGTCACCCAATACCCAACCACTGTCTTGCTTTGAATGTATTTAAACAAATTCTTATTGTTTGTCTTGCTATCCTGCTAACTTACAATTATTTTGCTGGGGGCCATGTTCCTCCTCAGCTGGGCAAGGCCTCCACTTGACTCTGCCTGTTCATCTCACTGGCGTCAACTTAAGAGCCAATGGTGCTTTTCCTAATCTGTGTTATACATCCTGAGTTTCATGGACTGTAGATTTACAGAGCAGTCCCCTGCCCTGGAACTGAAAGTGCTTAGGGAGCTGATGAAGCTTTACACGGCATCACCTAAAGATGCAGCAAAGCAGTGGCCGGGTGCCCCCTGCAGCCCCCCTTCCCCCTGCAGCCGGGCACCAAAGGCAGCCCAGCATGCCCCACCCCCCCCGCCCCCCCGGCTGCAGAAAGGGGTGGGCCCAGGAGCATAGCTGGAGCTAGCAGGCTTGCTAAGTCTCTCCAGCCCCGATGTGTCCCTCACAGCAGCTGGGGTGAAGTTATGCTGACAAAAGGCATGGCGTGGCCCACCGATGCCCATGCAAGGGTGCCCTGCTATGGCCACTATCCCACCCACAAGCGCAGCCAGTCACAAACCCCCCTCACAGCCCCCCAGCACTAGATACACCCCAGTCAGACTGCAGACAGGACACACAATGCAGGACTCCAAGATCCCTGACGGGCACACTTTGCATACGCGAGGTGGTAGACGCCGAGCACCAGAGAGGGAGATCCTGGCACCACCCCCACCCAAGGGGAAGAGCAAACATCCCTCCTTGCTGTGTGATGAAATGTCTCAAGGGGGCAACCCCCCCCCAACAGGTGAGCAGGGGCAGGAATCCAGCACCCTCTGACGGGGAGTCTGCTGCCGCCTTCCTCTCCCCCCCCCCCCAGGTGGGGCCCCAACCATTCAGACACGCCCAGATGAGACCTGCAGCAGCAGCAGCAGGCACCCACGGGGCTAATACCAGGCGGCTGAGCCCAGCAGGATGCCCCATGGCCAGCCTTAGAAACCTGAAGCTTCTCCTCCAAGACCACAGACTCACATTTCTCATCGTAAAAGGTACTGGGTGGCCCACGACTGCTGGCTCCTGTCCCACACTACCATCCAGGCAAGTCAGTCACCAGGGGGGCCCTAACCCTTCCCAAACCCACCTCTCTGCTTTCCTGATCATCACGCTGCTGACTACCAAGAACGCAACATCCAGCGCAAGAACACCCAGTGCAATCCAGAAGGGGTAACTTCAGCACGAGAGAGAGAGTTGGATAGCCGGTTCTCCTCTCCTCAGCTAATGCCTTCCTACCTGGAGACCCTAATTTTTCTTGACAGCAGAGGAAATGTTAGCACGCCTCTGTTAACCTCAAGAAAGCAAAAGTATTCTCCAGAAACGAGGCGCTTGTTGCATCTAGCACATACTGATAACATCTGTCCCACAGGAACCTAATCGTGCACAAGACACTGAAATATGGTGGATTCCCCCCCACCCCCCCACCCAGCCTCCAGCACTGGCACCAAAGAGCCTGACGAGGTAGGCGTGATGGGGCAAGGGAACCAGGGCACCTGGTCCTCTCAGGAAGAACCCGTTTTATAAGAACGTCAACATTTCAGTTGAATTTCAGCTTTCAGTTTGAAAAAACTGCTGAAGACATAGCTAACTAAAAGGCTAACAAAGGCAAAGTAGTCTTGTACTCGTAGTTGTTTTAGTCTTCTTTACTTTAAATATTTATATGCCCACCTTTCTCCCAGGCATCCCAGGACCCAAGTTGGCATAGGGCAGCTATGTATTCGTCTAAGTCAGGCTGTTGTGCCGTCGAGTTTAGCATTGCCTATTTGGAGTGCAGCAGTCTTCCAGGACCTCAGGCAGAGAAAGGCTGCTCTCTCCAACTGCTACCTGAGATCTAACTGGAGAGCTCAGGGGATGTCTACGGGATCCTCTCCAAGCAAGGCAGGATGTGCTCTATTACGAAGCCCCAGTGCCTCCTCCAAAGGGGAAGAACTAGAGGCAAGGTTCTACTGTCTTTGAAATAACAGAGCTGTTGTGAAAAGTGGACAAAGTTAACTCAATGACATTACATTCATTTGAATGACAAGGTAACCCTTACTAGGTAATCCTGGTTCGTGGACAAAAGGGGTACTCTCCGTTTACCAATACAAAGACACTGGGACAAAGAGGCATTATTTGTCACTTAACAGGTTCACATTTGCTACATCAGAATAAGGAACACTGATGATTGTTACAGTTCTAATGTATTTTAACTTTTCAGTGTGAGCCACCCTGGGCCTGCCTCGGCAGGGAGGGCAGGATACAAATCAAATCAAATTAATTAATTACCCTGCAGCCCCCCACCCCCGCACTCTGCTCAGCCTGGCCGTTCCAGCCCCCTCCCCGAGGCGGAGCCTTGTGCCCAGCAAGCCCTTCCGCATTCCACCCGCGGTGGTGATGGTGGTGATACCAGATCCACCGAGGCGCAAGCCACGCAGGGAGGGAATCCTCCACCCTCAGGGCGGAAGGGGACACTCTGTCCTCCTCACCTGCGCCATGGATTCCAGGGCAATGCAGTCGATGTTGTGTCACAAGCGTGTCTCTGCTGCTGGGCTTCTGCTACATGATAGGAGCTCCACACCCCTCCCTGCCCCACGCCCTCCCCACCTGCCACTCCCCCCGCGGGCTTCCTGGAGACGTGTCTCAGAGGGAGGGCTCTGGGGTGCTGTGGGTGGCTGGGGAGGACGGCATCTCTGCAGGGGGCACTGAGGGCTCGGGGGGAGCCACTGCATTGGACGGACTCAAAGTATTCGGGGGGGGGTGAGAATGCAGGGGGACTTGGCCATGGGGCATACTGGCACGTTGGAACGACAACTGAGAATGGGGGTCTCCCGAGCTGTCCTTTTCCACCCCCCGCTGCCACATGCAATGGCATCTGCCCTGGGACTGGCTGCTGCCATCGGCCTGCAGTGCCCTACCCCTTGAGAGCCAGTTTGGTGTAGTGGTTAAGTGTGCGGACTCTAATCTGGGAGAACCTGGTTTGATTCCCCACTCCTCCACTTGCACCTGCTGATGTGACCTTGGGTCAGTCACAAGCTCTGGCACAGCTGTCCTTGAAAAAGAGCAGTTTGTGTCAGAGTTCTCTCAGCCCCACCCACTTCACAGGGTGTCTGTTGTGGGGAGGGGAAGGGATGGGGGTTTGTAAGCCGCTCTGAGACTCCAAGTGAAGGGCGGGGTATAAATCCAATCTCTTCTTCTTCTTCTTCTTCCCCTGCCTCAGCACTATGCCACAAGGCCACGCTGCGTTGGAATCACCATGGATGTGGCCTTGCAAGCAGACAGCTACACTCCTTCCCCCCACCCCCACCCTGCGCTCTGCTTCAGTGTAGCTTGCCACTTAGGGAGCTGACTAGCAGCGCAGGTGTGGCTCAGGATTACTCTGTCACGCTCTTACAATCCCTCTAGCGATGGTTACCTGGAGTTGGCCATAACTTGTAACTTAACTCCCTCTCCACGAAGATCGTAGAAGATCAGCTTCCCTCCAGAGGCACGTTTAGCATGGATCCGACCTACAGGACAAGTTACAGCAGGACATGGAAGGCTTTCCCACATGCACAGCCGAGGCAGCACCATAGTAAAAAGGCGCGACGAAAACATAAAAACCATCGCGGGAGCAATGAAAGTGTCTACGGGGGAGCCTACGCTCAGTGGTAGAGTCCCTGCTGTATGCGTGCAGAGGATCTGCTCCAAACATCTCCAATAACAAATAAAAAATGATCCTTCTGATCCAAAACCTTGGAGATCTGCTGCTAATCCAGAGACAACGTTAAGTGGCTCAGCTTGCTAAATCACCATAAGGCAACTTCGTGTGTCTTCGGTGGTGGTGGACTTATGGCAACCCCATGGGGGTTTCAAGACAACAGACAAGCACAGGTACTTTGCCATGGCCTCTGCACAGCAACCAGGGCCAACCTTGCTTAGCTTCTGATATCTGGCAGGATCAAAAGATAAAAGTGCAGCAAGAAGAGCATCTGAGAACAACCTAGGCTAATCTCACAGAGTGGCGGCGGCTGACTGGCTAGAGCAGGAGACCTCAGCATGGGTCACGAGGTTCCACCGCTGCCCCCCGCCTGGCCCCGATGCGGACCACACTTGTCTGCAGAGGTCCTCTTAGAGCACCACATTAATCCACCATCACCCTCCAAGGGAAGCCCTGTCAGGTGTGAGGAGTAAGCCTTTTACCTGCCACTCTTAGCGTTACATCAGTCAGGTGATCCCCTGCCTTCAGGTGGCTGTACTTCTCTATGAAATCTGTAAGTGACAGATCCACGTGGAACTTGTGTGGGTAGGGGTCTTCAGGAGTGCCCTTCAGCAGCTGGATGGCCTGGCTGCGGATCCTGTAATATTGCTGCCGGAAGAAAGGGGACGACAATAATCCGATTAAGCCTCGCTGCTGAAGATCGCATGGTCGTTCCACGGCAAAAGTCGAAGCGGGGCCGCGACCGCCGACCCCCCCCCCCGCGCCGGAAGTATCCCCCTTCTCCGACAGAGACCGGAAACCCCCGGGCAGGGGGGGGGGGGGGATCCGCCTGCACGGACACGCGGCCTCACTGAGCGGGCCCGCGCTGGCGCCAGGTCGGCTCCCGCGCCACGTGGCTGGCGCTTCCCCGGGCGGGCGGGCGGCGCGGCAGAGCCTCCCCCCCCCCCCCCCCCCCCCCCCCCCCGGGCCGGGCC
>NW_015177070.1:90543-92447 GCF_001447785.1 Gekko japonicus
GGCCGGGGGGGGGGGCCCTGCCGGCTTCCTCGCCGTGCCCCCCCCGCCCCTCTTTGCCTCGTGGCTCGGCTTGCCCGGGCCGCCGCCTGGGTGCGCTCGCGCTCTCCCTCTGTCTCTCCTCCCAGCGCTCCTGCCCATCCGCCTGGATACTCCCACCCACTCACTGTCCTCCCAGGCGAGACACACAGCAGGCGATGCAGGCCTCTGGCCCCTTCCTCGAGCCCCTTTCTTCCCTGCCCTTTTAACTGCTCCTTCACTTGTGTGTTTCTCAGGCCTCGTGTCTTCCCTGCCTCCCTTCTTCAAGCACTTTGCCTCTGGAAGTCCTGCCCTTTAGCTTCCTCCCTTCCTGTGAGCGCTTTCCAATTCTTCGGCTTCTGACATAGTCCCACAACTCCTATCCCTCGGGCTTGTGTGACATTTCCCAGGAGACCTTTTGTATACATCACATTCATTCCCCCCCCCCCCCAATATCTCATACGTAAATGTAGGAAACTGTAGCATTTGCTTGTTTACTTGATTTGTACCTTGCCTTTCTGCCCAATGGGGACCCAAAGTGATTTACATCATTTTTCTCATCTCCATTTTATCTTCACAAACAACCCCATGAAGCAGGTTTAGCTTTAGAGTATATGATGAATGGTCCAAGGTCAGCCCAAAAGTTTCCATGGCAGTTTGAATTTGCACTCAGGTCTCACAGATCCTAATTTGGCACACGAACCAAGACATCATACTGGCACTCACAAAAAAAGTCTGCTTAGTTATTTTTCTGCCCTGAGCGCATCAGCTGGACCTGGTTTCCAGAGCTCCTGGTGATTTCTTCTTCACGGTCGCAAGGTGTGGTGGGACTGTTGTGCTGCAGCCTCAGCATGAGAGTGGTTAGATTTGAGCCTTAGAGACCAACTGGATTTTCAGGGTAATTTTATGACTCTCTTGTTACACACCCACACAGCTACCGCCTGAAACCTGAGAGTGATAACTGTAGCTTGAGTCTTTTTTCCACTGTGAGTGCCCCTCTCTTTTACAGCATCATAAAGCAAGCAAACAATGGATGCACCCCAGCAAGAGGAGCAGAAGCGCACAGCAGAAGGATCAAAGGCACCTGGCATTTTCCAGCTGGCTAATCAAGAATTTGAAGACAATGAGGTACTCATGCCTGTGCATGTCATCCACTCACTTGCTCTGCTTTTGTATTTGACGCTGCAGGCTGTGGCCGCCGTATACTTTGTGTAGTTGAAATCCCTGCTAATTCCACCTTTCTACACAGAGAAAATGGACTAACTCCAGGAATATTTGAATTGCTCTCTACAGTACCCTTGTTGTCTCTACAATATCTTTTGAGAGCTGGATGATCATAAGAACATAAGGGAAGCCAGTGTTGGGTCAGGCCAATGGCCCATCCAGTCCAACACTCTCTGTGTCACACAGTGGCCAAAAATATCAGGTGCCACCAGGAGGTCCAGCAGTGGGGCCAGGGCACTAGAAGCATCACTTTCCCCAGAGTTCCTATCTATACCTTGTGGCTTATAGCCACTGATGGTCCTCTGCTCCATATCCCTTTTGAAGCCGTCCATGCTTGTAGCCGCCACCACCTCCTGTGGTAGTGAGTTCCAAGTGTTAATCACTCTTTGGGTGAAGAAGGACTTCCTTTTATCCGTTCTAACCCGACCGCTCAGCATTTTCATGGAGTGGGCTGAATTCCATCTACCCTTCTCTGTCCTGATCACCTACTTGCTACTCTTCCATTCGCTTTCGCTTACAGACTAAACAAGTGGGGACCCACCAGGACCTTGTGGGGGGGGGGGCAGCCATCCCATTTGCCTCACCATTGCTTTCCCCCTCCATACTGTCATTCCTTCTCTCTCTTTCTGTTTCTTTCTTTCCAATTCAGCCATGGCTACTCTCCC
>NW_015177070.1:92542-95792 GCF_001447785.1 Gekko japonicus
GCCATGGCTACTTTCTTCACCCCTCGCCCCAGGCATTCCTCCTCTGTCTCTTTCTTTCCATATCAGCCACAGCTGCTGCCCCCCCCCCACACACATGCTGTTATCTCTGTTCTCTCTCTCTCTGAAAAAGTGAGCAAGTGACTCAGGAAAGCTCATCCCCGACCACAAATGTTGTTAGTCTTTAAAGTGCTCCTGGTCTCTTACACTGTTTTACTTCTCTCTCTTTGTCTCTGTTCTTCTTTTAACGTCACCCGTGCTGTCAGTCTTTCCTCCCTCCCTCTGTGCCGTCACTACTCCTCCTCCCCCCGCTGCCCATCTGCCTGCCTCTGTTGCATTCCGGGACTCATGGGGGGGGTGGCTCCCCACCTGCTTGCCTTCCCAGGAAGCTGCTTCAGCTCTTGCCACGGAGGGCGGACGGGCACTGCTTCCCCCGTCCAACCTGCTGCCACCTTCCCTGGGACTGGGACTCCTCTGTCTGGCTGCTGCCACATCAGGACTTGGCGGCTCCCCCTGATCTCTCCCAGGTCCCACCTCTGCCCAGCCATCTTTTCCCTCCAGCCACCATTAGGAGAGATGATCATTCCTCCCCTCGGCAACGTTGCTGCATTTTTAAAATTTTTTAGTGTTCCCCCCCCCCCCTCGCCTTTTTTCTTTTTTTCAGTTTGGTGTGAGAACCAGTTTGGTGTAGTGGTTAAGTGCGCAGACTCTAATCTAGGAGAACTGTGTTTGATTCCCCCACTCCTCCTCCACATGCAGCTGCTGATGTGGTTGTGGGTCAGTCATAAGTCCTTTCAGAACGGTTCTCTCAAGGACAATCCTTGAGAGAGTTCTCTCACCCCCACCCACCTCACAGGGTGTCTTCTGTTGTGGGGAAGGGGAGTTTGTAAGCCGCTCTGAGACTCCTCCTTCGGGTAGTGAAGGGCCATGGGGGGTATAGATCCAGTCTCTTCCCTTTCTCCTCCTTTCAGATTTTTCTGCAGCCCTGGTAGTCCGCAGAGTTTGCAAGGAAGTTTTACTTCTTTGTGAGTGGGCCTGATCCATGGATTTAATTATCCACAGATTTGGCTATTAGTATATAGATTGTCTATGATACCATAATATAGAAAGATCAGCATTGGCATTTTCGTAGGTTCTGTACTTCATATTACAGCAAGTTGTAAAAGGTGTCTTGCTTCTTTAGAGAAGTTTTCTTTCACGATCTTTTCTGTCCCCATCTTCCACCCTGTGTTTGCCATGTAGTTCATTCCTGCCCTTCTCCCTTGGGATGGTGAGCAGGTGTTGCCCAGCACACTGGTGCTGACTCAGTCTGTTTGGGAGCTACCTGTGGCTCTTTTGAGCACCATTCCCCCAAGTCCTGTTTGCCGTCGCTCCGTGGGGCTTGTGGTTGGCAGAGTGGTCTCCGTGCTGAAACAGCTGTTGCTGGAGGACAGGGAAGCTGCAAGCCCCGTGCCAGGCATGGGAATACAGGGCCCAGCAACCTCGTCCCCTTCTCCTCAGCCTCTGTGTTCTCATTCCAGAACCCAGGAAGCTGCCAGGAAGAGAGCAAGCTGGCCGCAGAGGAGAGAGAGAGAGACAGAGAGTAAAACCACACCGCCACGCAAGGGTTAGGGTGGAGCCAGCGTGCTCTCCTCTGGGTGCCTTGGCAGCCTTCCTCTTTCCTGGGGACAGCATGAGATGGCTGAGAGAGAGGCAGAGGGCGTGCAGGCTCCCCCCTGCTCCGCTTGTGAAGAGAGGTTTCCCAACGCTTCTGGCCAGCTCACAGCAGGCTCCTGCGGTGGGAAGCCTTGAATAGCCGTTGCTTTTTCCTCCGTCGTGAGGCAGAAGGCCTTGGCTACTCATTCTCCCCTGAGCGGCAGCCCTCGTGCCGAGGAATGGGAAGTCAGCGTGCCCAGGTGGCTTCCCACGGCAGAAGCCTGCTCTGAGTCCACCTGCAGCGTTGGCTTGGTCCAGCCGCAGCAAGCTCCTGCGGTGGGAAGCCCGTGTGCCCTCTGCTCCCATCTCTGCCTTCTCCCTCCCTCCCTCCCAGGCATGAGGCAGAGCAAGCTCCTGGCCAGACCCAACTGAGTGGGCTCTGCAAAGAAAAGCGTCCTTCCCTTGCAGAGCCCGCACGTGGTAGCTGTTTTGGTTGATGGTGTAATTATGAATGTGGCTGTCGGCGAGCTGTGCTGCAGGTACCTCTGGTGCAGCATATCCTGGGGACAGGGGACAGCACTGTTCTGAACCCCATTGAGAAATAGCCTATCAGAGGTGTTCATTCTGAAATGTTCTTCATCTGCTCCCTTCTAGTGGGAAAGCGAGAGCGCCAGCCCTTCAGGGGACATGCTCCCAAAACACCCTGAACCCCGAACGTCGGAAGCAGCATCAGTAAGTCCCAAAGTCCGGGTGCGAGAGCAGCTGCCCAGTCAAGATTCTGATATCCCTCAGAGCCCGTTTCTGGGGGGAGACCAGCCTTCCGGGCCCTCCTCTGAGCAGGTGGCAGCGGCAGTTGAGGACATGAGACGTTTCGCGGAAGAGTTCGGAGTGGACCTGGCAACCGTGACTCAAGCTTTTCTGAAAACCAGCGGGGATGTCACAGCTGTGGCCCGCTGTCTGCAGACTGGCCCGCACTCAGAGGGCTGCCCGCCTCTTTGGACCAGGCAGGATGACTCAGACTTGCTGACAGGTGATGATTACCTCAGAAGCAAGCTCATCGCCAAATATGGAGAAGAGAGCGTGAACAGACGAGTGGCGTTCAGGAAGAGCTAGCTTGTAGGAAGTGTGTTTTGTGGGATATGAAACTCTCCTTTCTGGGAGGCAGTGGGCAATTTTGGGTAATGGCGGTTTGCCACGCCAGGTGCCAAGGCCAAGAACTTGCATCTTAATCTCTGTCTTGACTGAAATGACGGTTGGGGCAAGTGAGGCTGCCGTTATGCTGACTGCATGGAACGCTACCCCTCTGCCCCCTTCAGGTTACTTCTTCTTCTAATCATGATGGCAGCTGCTTACTTGTCTTTGAGCAGCCAATAAAACTGTCGGAATCTGTCCTCTTTTCACAACATGGAAGCGCAGCTGTGTTTCAGTCTCTGCTGGCAACTGCATCTTGTGCCTTTCTTCGCAGTGTGAGCAGGGCCTTTACCGGCTACCTGCCAAAGAACTTGGAATCCGCCGTTTCTCATCCAGTCAACTCAGCGGTCAGCAGATTGTGGCTGGCTGAATTCCTGATGAGCACAGAGTTTAAAGCACCAGCACAGTTTGCTGCCCACACTGGGGA
>NW_015177070.1:95809-122322 GCF_001447785.1 Gekko japonicus
GTTGGGTTAAAATTGTGCTTGCTGGTCTTCCAGAGCTTTTCATATTCCCCTCTTCAAACCTTTTCAGAACTTTGGCCCTCGTCACTGCCAGTGTTACAGCACTGATCTACCTCTTGGTCTTTCCAGAAACAAATTTTTCCCCATTCTTGCAGTATCTGCAGTTGGAGTGGGAACGTGCAGAGAAAAGGCCTGTGATATTAAACGTTGGGAGAGCAAAACAGCCCTTTCCTCTTCTCAAAGAACTGGATGCTCTTGCTCCCTACAGGAGACCTTCTCGTCTGGCCTGCGGGAGGGAAGTGCTGCGTGTGCTCCCTCGTTCTTCAGCAATATCATACAGGGCTTCAGCAGCTGTTGAAGCCCCCAGACTGCACCTGGGAAACCTGGAGTGCAGAGACAGAATCAGTCATTTCCCTCAGATTGTGAAAGGCTGCTATCAGCCCTGGTTGTGCTCCGGCTAAAGATCTTGTGGGGATCCTGGAATCTTGTGCTCCAGCTAAAGATCTTGTGGGGATCCTGGAATCTTTCTTGAATAGGCAAAAAACTGTAACCAAGTGAGTTTACTAGTGGAGATGCAGGACCCCCAGAAGCCTTTTGACCCCACACATCGCAGGGTGACACAGGTGCCTTAATCATACCCACTTTAGCAACACCCATTTAACATGCACCGAGTGTCATTTCTCCTTTATGGAGGTAGTTGTGGGCCATCATCAGTGATGTAGGGGTGACGCTGAAGACTCAGCGCACATGTTGTAGAAACTGTTTCCAGTGGGTACACGTATTACTTGTGGCCAAAGAGCCCTGGCTGGCTGCAAGTGTCTCCCTGGTTGCACCCCCCCCCCCAACCCCCGGAGCTTGAAAGACTGATGGGCGTAGTATCACTACTAGTAGTGAAAAGTGGTACCTGTAACAGGCCTCCTTGACTTGCTCCAAGGTGGTTGTCAGTCAAAACCAGTGAGAAATCACAGTTCTAAAAATGAATTGAGAAGGCGGCAGCAGGGCCATCTAAGCAGAGCATCAGCAAAACCACAAGTCGTAGCCAGAATATCTCATGTCTGTGAAGGCATGAAGGGGGAAAGTCTAGGCGTCACTTGCCCCGCGGAAGAAGCCCAGCTGGCCCACAGCCTGGCATCCACAATCGGAGGTGTCCCGGTCAGGGCTTAGGTGGCAGATCTTAGAGGACAGAGGCAGTGGCTCATACGGAGAAGGTGTCCCCGTGGCAGTTAGGACCCAGACTGTCTAAGGCTTTGGAGGTCAGGACAAGTAACTTGGAAGCAAGGCTGACAGCCAGCAGAGGTGTTTGAGAACAAAGCAGATATTCTGTGTGCACAACAGTTAAACCTCTCAGCAAACATGTTCTGAATCCACGGAAGTTCCTAGTCTCTCTTCAAGCATGTCCCCATATAAAGGCCATGGAGGTAATCTGATCCAAAAGTCCGTTGAGAAAATCTCAGCAGAGAGACCATGATGGGTAGCTGGTCTATCAGCACCAAAGACGGCGCTTTTGTCTACAGTTGTAGCCGGACCACTCAGGAGCAGCGCTGTACCGGGGGGGGGGGGGGGGGGCCCCATTTCCCAACCAAACCGGTGATTGAGCCTCCCACCTCCGGCATCATCTGTTTTATATCCCCTTTTGCCCCGTTCATTACTGACTTCAGCTACTCATTGGGTGAGGTTGCAGCTCTGCCTGGACATGGGGAAAGTGAGAAATAGAACTGAACGTCACCCCAGAGTTGATTTGGAACAGCTGCGTAAGAGGACAGATACTGTAGGATGCAGTCGAGTGCAGAAAAAGTTGGCAATGGGGAGGAATAATAGAGACTTGATGTAGATATGCTGTCTTAAGTGCTACAGACACCGGCGTAATGTCATGCTTGCCTGTATAGCACACTGTAAAGGAGGGTTCCTCCGTCTTCAGTAGCGCAGTTCTGTCCACAAGCATTTCCTTGACCACCAGCACCATCTGAGGGCAAGCCTTCCTTTCCTCTTACCGCTTGGTGGGGGAGGTCATTTCTTGTGAGGATAACTACCCATTCTTTACAAAAACAAAGAACTCTGAACAACTACAGAAATGATGAGTGAACAGGTACTGGTCCATGCCAGTGTCCTCATTGTCCCATCCCCCCCAATGGAACGGCGCATGGGGGGGGGAGATTTCTTGGGCATTAGGGGTGAGGATTTTCTTGTACAGCTTTTTCAAGTTTTTTTGAAATATGAACTCTTAATCTAGAGATTCTGACTATTGGATCTGGTCGGCTCATTGTAGGTGGATTAAAGAGGGCTGAGACACTCAAGATAAATGGCAGCAACAACTGCCAAAGAGGGTTACTTTCCCTGGGCTCTTGCACATGAACATTTCTGCACAGGCAGCTTAAGGCAGGGTCAAGAGCTCCTCCTTTGAAAAGAAGCAGAGTTCATCTGCTTAGATAGTTTATGCAAAAAAAGGTCATGTGGCATCCTCAAAACTAGCAGATTTATTGAACTGTAAAATGGAGCTCGCTTCATCCAATGAGTGATGTGAATCTGAATCACCAGGATATATAAATGGCAGGGGAGGGTGCAATCTATGGGGAAGGACCCCTTTGAGCGACCAGAGTGGGGTGGGGGAACTGTTCTATGCCAAGGAATGGGATGCCTGCCCGTGAATGCTGCTCTGTCCTAGGAAGCTGGTGTTGCCTATCTATTGAGTGCTGGTCTGGAGAAACCCGGATTCACGTCCCCTTGACCTGGTGGTGTCATGTGGCAGAGGGCCTGACTCAGCCCACTTAATGGAGCACACCTGCTTTATTCCGACCTCCACCCCCTTGGTGGGGTTTAAACTTCCATTCCGTATCCTACCTGAGTGCTTCCTCTCCCTCATGAGCTGTTGGGGAAGTGCCAGGAATGTCTGTTGTACGTTCTTTGGCGCAATGTTTGTGTCCTCTGGCCTTGCGTGAAGGGGTCCCTGGGCTTTCTTGGGGACTTCCTTAGCCAAGGCGGGGACAGACTAGTCCCTGCCTCCTCACCCGCGTCCTTGTATGGTTGAGAATTAGACAGCCTGGCGAGGGCCACTGTGTCATGGGAGCCTTCCTTGGGAGTGGTGGCACACCCGCTGCGCTCTGTCGGCCCCCATCCTCACGTGTTCCCCTCAGGTATTACGGGGGGGTGGGCAGAGTGCATCTCTGGAGAAAGACAACTCTTATCCTACCTTTGCAGCCTCATTTAGGACATCAGAGCGATCCTGCTGGACCAGGCTACCTAGTCGGTTTAGTCCAGCATCCTCTATCACGCAGTCGCCCTGATGAATGCAAAGGTGGGTCTCAGTAATATCCTGCATCGTCATAACCCCTTGAGATATCCCTCAAAACAAGTCTGATCAGCATGCTTGCATGCCCAAACGCCTCTCATACTTTCTGGCAGTATCATGCAGTTACTCCGGGGAACTAAAGACCCAGCTTGCCCACAGGGATGGTGTTCAAGCTGGGGTGACCAAACACAGCAGCCATCCTGCCATGGAGGGGCACAGCCAGGCTCAAGGGGTCCCCCAGTGCCCTCTCTTGTCTCGTGTGTGAGGTTCTATGTGAGCTGGGAGAGCAGTTCACTTGTTGCCGGGGGAGGGGGTTCCTGTTGTTATCCTCCAGTGTCACGTTCCTGGGGGTTTCCACTGGCTGGTCAAGTTGCAGGATTTCTGTCTGGCTAATGGATGCAGCCGAATCCTTCACCGTATACAGGCAATCTGAGGGGAACTGTCTGCCACGTGCAACGACAGCCTTCCTGACTCATAGATAAGGAGCTTTGCCTCAAGTTTATTAATATTTTTATTAATATTTAAGTTCTTTTTATCCTGTTTTCCCGCCTCGAAAGGGCCCAAGGCAGCTAAAAAGTGTCAAAGAATTAAACACAGAATATATTTATTAAATGTCCTTGTTTGATCTGTAGGTGAGATGCAAAGTAAGCCAATCAGTCCACCTTGTTTGCCAAACAGACAGTCAGCCAAGGACTTTGTTAATACAAAAAGATTCTGATGGGATCCTAAAGCTGGTCCGTCTCCCACAATATTTTCAGGACGGCAGATGCCACCTGCGAGCAGGCTCTGCACTGACTATGTGGTTCTTGCCTGGCATGGCAGGTCCTGCTTCTGGAAGCTCCAGGAACCTGAAGCTGGAGGTGACCCTTTTCCCGGCTGGGCAAGGGACTTCTGAGGATGTAAGAGGCTCAGTGACATGTTTGTCTGTTCTGCCTCCGACCTTACCAGCCTGTAGCCCAGTACCCCCATGGCATCCTCACATGCCTCCTGCAGCTTTGCCACTTTGGGATAAGGAAGGGTCTTCCTCCAGGCCTGGGACACATTCACTGCATCCCGGGACCCAACATCAAAGGCCTCTGTGCCAAGACCGTGCCCGTGGGTGATGTTGTGCACCCAGGACTGGAGGCGGGGAATTAAATGGAGCCCTGCGAACCTGTACAGCTGGACAACCAGGGCTAGGGGGTCCCGGACAATGTCTTCATAGCGCACCAAGAGGTAGCGGCCCTGGAGGTGGCTTGGAAGGGCACAGCTGCCCTGGGTGTACATCTCAAGGTGACTTTTGCAAATCTCCCGCATCACAGCATAAGGCTCCGTTTTCCTCAGCTCACTCCTGTGCCCCACCACAATGCCGCTGTCCTGGGCCAGGTCGCCTGCCGTGTGCTCGCGGGAGCGGAAGACAGCCCTGGGGTCCCGGACCAAGTGAATGATCTTGAGGTTCAAGGAAGGGTCGGCAAAGAGGGAGTTGAGTGCTTTGAGGTTAAAGAGCCGGACCTCCTTCAGCACCACGTGGCTGTAGGTCTTGCAGGCCTGTGCTACCTTGCGGAAAGGGTACTTGCCACAGAGGGTCTTGCAGGCCTGTTTGGAGATGATGTCGCTGCGCTGGAAAAGGTGGCACGCCGGGGGGGAGCACAGGGCCCGGCTGGCCTCCCACTGGAAGAGCGCCCTCTGGTTCCTCTGCTCAGACATGTAAGCATCAAAGACGGACATGTCGCACTTGAAGACAGACCGGACGAGGTCTCGCACCGCCATCTGCAGCGCCTTGGCGCTACTCTGGTGCATGGTGACCCACACATGCCAGGCTGGCTCCATCAGGTAGAAGACGTCCGGATGCTGGCTGAAGATCTGGCCCACAAAGGAAGACCCTGACCGCCAAGAGGAGAGGATGAGGATGTGCGTCTGGGCCGGCTCCTCCTTCCGGGGACTCTCACAAGTGTGGAGCTGAGAGAAGCAGATGAGAGCTGTTGCTGGCAGGGCCAGGATCACAAGCACTTTCAACCGATTTATCTTCAGCATGGCAGCTGGGAGCCTGGGGGGAGGGGGAGAGAAAGGAAACGTCTGGGAGGGCTGAGCCTGTGCAGCTCCCCATGGCCAGTTGCTCTTGGCATTGCCGGCTCTCCACCCCAACTCTTCTGGCACCTGATTGGAGCAGGGGGCAGAGCCGGGGGGGGGTGGCAAAGGGCAGCACCTGTTAGACTCGGGGGGGGGGGCAGCTAGCAACGCCTGCTTTCCGTTTGCGCCTATGTCTTGCGCCATAAGGGAAGGCAAGGCCTGTTGCCCAGAGGGGGCACCCTCTCTCGTGTGTGTCTCTCTGAGTCGCCAGAGTTACCTCCCTTCAGCTGTGCTCTGCTCCCATCCGAGCTCCCATCCATCCCACCTTACAAGCAGACTCTCTTTGCAAAGCCAATTAACACAAATGCCCGTTGGGGACTGAATGTATCTTTCCATTCAAGGCTGATGAAGAGTTCCGTGTAATTGAAAAATGTGCACACTTCTGCTCAGAAATGCAAATCCAAACGACGCCCAGGATGTTTGCATTTCCCAAGGAGCCAGGGGGCTGGCTGGCTAGACTCTCTTTCCAGTGGGACGGCTCTTCTGATGCCATGTAGCCAACGCAGTGATCTATGGGAAGCACCTGCCAGACAACCCTCTCCTTCCAATGGGCCCTGCCTTTGAGATGAGAGGACTGTGCAGAGGGAAGGCCTGCCTGGCCAACCACCTGGAGTTCTCTGAGGAAGTGAACCAAGCCAAGTAGGCAGCAGTGACACCACCCCCCCCCAGTAGACCTTCTGTACCTGGACTTTCAGAAGGCTTTTGACAAGGTGCCTCACCAAAGACTCGGCGGTCCTGGATAAGAGGACGGGTCCTCTTAACTGGGTTAAAAATCAGTTAAATGACAGGAAGCAAAGAGTGGGACTTGATGGACAGTTCTCACAGTGGAGGGAAGGAAGGAAGCAGTGGGGGGCCCCACAAGGATCGGCATTGGGGCCGGTGCTGTTTAGTTTATTCATCATTTATCTGGAGAAGGGGTGAAGTGGGGGGGGGGAACTGGCCAAGTTTGCGGATGACCCCAGACAGTTCAGGAGGGGGGAAGCCAAGGCTGGCGGGGCTCTGAACTCTGACGGAGGGAGGCTCTCCACAGGCGGCCACCCCTCTCCTCCATGGGGGCGCCCGCCTGCCTGTGGCCTCCCGCTGACTCACACCCCCACCCGGCCCGGCCCCCCCGGGAGTGGGGGCCCCCCTCCCACTTCTCCCCAGGCACCCCCCCTGCTCCTCTACTGGGGCAGGTTTTCCCTCCGAGTCCCCTGTTGACCAATCACAGGGTCCAACACGATGGGGGGGGGGGAGAAGGGGAGTGTAGGCCCTGTGATGGCCACTCTAGTGCAGGCTTCCCTGGAGCCACTAGGCCACACTGCTCTAGGCCTGGGGCCATAACAAGCCCCAAGAGGGCCTCCCCAAATGGGGTGAGGGGGTGACAACGTGGCAAATGAAGTTCAGCGCTGGCAGGCGTGAGGCGAGGCCAACTGGGACAGAGAATCCCAACTTCACGTAGAGGCTCGTGGGGGCCTGAACCCGCTGAGCCTGGGGGGGGGGAAGGTCTTGGGGTCCTAGTGGTGGAGAGAGCTGGATGGAAGTGTCGACCCCCCCCCCGTGTGTGTGTGTGCGTGCCGCAGCGGCGAAAGGGGCAAACTCTGCTGGGGGCTATGAGGAAAGGGGTGGAGAAGAGAACGGCCGATACGGCCATGCCCCCCTGCGTATGGCTCTATGGGGCAGCCTCGTTTGGAACCCTGCATGCCGCTCCGGTCCCCGTCTCTCCAAAAGGGCATCGCAGGGCTGGGGGAAAGGGCAGAGGAGGGCAGCCACGAGGATTGGGGGGGGGTTGGAGCACCCTCCCGATGATGAGGAAAGGCCGAGGAGGAGTCCCTGGGGCTCTTCGGACGACTGAGGGGAGGGAGGCATGATGGAGGTTTGCAAAATGATGCATGGGGTGGAGAGAGTGGACGGAGATGATTTTTTCTCCCTCTCCCAAAAGACCAGCAGCACTCCAGGGCATCCAATGAAGCTGGTGGGCAGTAGGCTCAGGATGGACAAAAGGAAATACTGTTTTACGTAGAGAGTGATAAAACCTGGAATTTGCTGCCAGAAGATTTAGGGACGGCCACAGGAATAAACAGCCTTAAAAGGGGGATAAGATAGTTTCATGGAGGAGAGGTCCATCAGTGGCTACTAGCCATGGTGGCTGAGGGGAACCTCCACATTCAGAGGCAGTTAACCTCTGAATCCCAGAGACAGGAGGCAACATCAGGGGAAGGTCTTGGCCTCTTTGCCCTGTTGCTGGCCCTCCAGAGGAAATGGCTGGCGGCTGTCTGATCCAGCAGGGCTCTTCCCATTTTGTTGATTCCAAGGCTGTTTCTGCTGTCTCATTCCTCACAGCGAGAAACCAGCTTTCTCCATTCTGAGTCCTCACAAGGGTTGCAGGAAGCCACGCAGTGGGGCCAGGAGGAGTCAGCCTGTGTTGACTGCAACAGGATGCAACCTCTGGGAGTGGTGGGATGGCAGGCAGTTAGGCCACCTTGCCTGGGGCACGAGGCCTTCCCAAGCACCACATGTACATGGCCAGGGCAGAAGAGCCTGGGTGCGAATTTGCACTCAGCCATGAAGCTCCCTGGATGGTTGAAGATGAAATGCAGGGCCTTGGAGCTTCCTGGGCAGTGTGTAGGACAAATAATAAACTTCCGGGAATACAGGAAAGCTTCTTCACCAAGACCTTGCTCTCAGTTCTAAAAACGTGAACAAAAAGAGGACACGTACAACCTTAACACAACAGTAATACAAAGGCGTCTCTCAAGTCAAAACTCACGGACAGAAGGCAGCCCAACACATGCGCAGTTAATTCCAATAAATGCCGGCAAGCCAGCTTCCCTCACCGTGAGGTCCAGTGCCTGGAACACTCTGCAGTGTTGTTCGGCTGGCCAGGGCCTAGCCCCATTGCCTGGTCATTGGAGTAGGATGCGTGGCTGTGCAGAGTGTTTCCCCACCCAAATCCCTGCACTCCCACTTGGGCTGCCTCCCCGACCTAGCCGAGGGCTAAAGAGGTCATCTGCTGCCATCCACTAGAGCGGGGGCGTCAATAAGGCCCCTGGCTCTTGTCCTCACCCTTTGACGCTTGAGGCCCCTAAAGTTCCCAGCTCCCTCTGTCTTGTCTTGGCCTGCTTCCGCAGGAAGCCATTCTGGGCTTGCAAAATTACAAAGAAAATACAGAACGGATTTTTCCGTTAAGGTCTCTGCACCCAGATCAACTACTCTCGTGTTGTTTCCCACAATAGAAACAGTGCTCTGGGACTGGAATGACAGCCCCCAGAGTAGAATGACACTCCCTAGGAATAGAATCTGTGTTTGGGGACTGGAATGACAGGGCGCAGAGTGGAATGACAGCCCCAGTGAGTAGCAGCAGCAGCATTCTGGGAACGTAGTTCCACTCTGGGGCCCTCATTCCAATCCCAGAATGCTTCTGCTACTCCCAGGGACTGTCATTTCACGCTGGTGGCTGTCATTGCAGTCCCAGAATAGTCTATCTGGGCCCAGAGACCTTAATGGGAAATCCATTCCACATTTTCTTTGCAACTTTGTTCTGCAATGTATTTCAAGGGAGTGGAGCTCAAGAAGTTTCACTTTCCAGTGTTTGTATAGTTGCAGCTGTTGCTTGATGGAGTTGTCTCCTTACAAATACAGGGATGATGTTTTGAGCCAGCTTGTCTGTGCTGAATGGACCAGAGAATGGGTGCCTGAGTAAGTACTCTAACCTGGGAACCCACAACCAAAGGGGGACATTATACAGGAGAGTCATTTGCCACTCTGAGTACACCTTGCGGGGGGGGGGGGGGGAGGCCTGTGCCCAGCCATTTTATGTTCCTATGCTCAGAGCATGTTATATTTTTAGTTTCTGCTGTGATCCTTGTGCTTTTTCTTGATGTTTTATTTTAAAAATTGCATTGCCAAACCCTGCTATTCCCCAACCTTTCCATTTTAGGCAGGCATCTTTTTTGGGAGGGGGGGAGGTTTGGGAGGTGTCAGTTATCAAACACTGTTAACTAAACCCAATAATCGCAAGAGTTTTAAGCATATTTGTATTTTAAATTTTAAAATAATATCTTCGTGTTTGTATCTTTTATGAAGTTTATACCTCTGCTACCTGGCATTACATTTTATGACCCCCATGACCTGGCCCCACAAAGCCCCATTTATGTCAGATTCAGCCCTTGCATAGAGTTTCAGGACCCTCAGGCACTTTTCTCTGCCTCTTTAGCTGACCAGAATGCTTTTGATACTCTCCCGCTATAAGGCGCAAAAGCCACTGTATCGACAGGGAAAAGTTCAATTAACCGGGGAGCGAGTGGGCAGAAGGGTGAATAGGTACAGATTTATGCTTAAAGAAAGATTTGTTATGGAGAGCAAGTCAGCAGTGTAGGTGGCATGTTAAGTGGCAGAAGAAAACAGAAACCCGGCCGAAAGACCAGCCTTTCTGCGCGGCCTGATGTGAGATCTGAGGCCGACCTTCCAGGCCGGGCTCCAAACGTGAGTCCTTCCTGCGGCCGGGGCAGGCTGCCTTCTTTGCCCACGGTACTGATAGAGATGCAAGGCCTACCTGGGGAGACGTTGTCGGTGTGTGCTGGCAAATGAAATGCTGAGCTATGGGAAAGGAGGGTCCTCCTTGGCCAGACACTCCTTGTTTATTTTTGTTTATTTACTTACTAAATTGGTTAATCGTATTTGTTCCATCCCTGATAATGGAGTAAACCACAGCCCAGCAGGGCAGCCAGCATCCCTGGGATTCTCCTTGAACTCGGCTGGCGGCTAAGCAGGTCTAGAAAGCTGATGCGGGGCCCCACAGGGCCCCACCCTGCTGCCAGGACCTCGGTTGTTTGGGCAGAGAGCCGGCCCTGGATGCCAAGCGGAGAGCTGGGGTGTGCTGCTGTTGGCACAGGTGCTGGGGGCTGCCCGCTCCTGGCCTCGCCTGTACACGGCCCCTCCAAGCAAGAGAAGAAGCAGGAAGTCAGCCGTGCTGGCACTCACCTGGAGCGTTCCAGCCATCTCCTTTGAAAGTTCATCCAGCCTCTACTTTCGACTATGAGAGCAGGGCTGCTGGGGGCACACACACGCATGCGCAACCCCCTGGGTCAGCACCTGAGGGCCTGAGTTGACGGGCAACATACTGCTGTTGTTGCACTGGTGCTCCAAAAAGAAAAAACAACCCACTCATTTGGAAGCTGCAGTGGAAAAAGCCCTCTGTGTGGAAACAGCCAAAATTAAACTGGACTGGCGCTTGAATAAGCTAGCACCCACCAGGTGTTCAGTGTTACAATCGAATCCTGCCCCTCCCACCAGCCACAAGTAGAAAATGAAGACGTCACCCTGGTACTCCAGGCAAGGCGACTTTTCTTTGGCCAATTTATGAGAACTGCACACAATGCGCCGACCGTACGCATATATTCAGGGAGGCCTTTGTGCCTGTTGGGCACTGGCCAAGTCCTGTCTCTCTCGGGGTTGGTTCCTGCTTGACAGTCCCACATTTTTAAGGGGCTCAGAGAGAAATCTAGACCAAATTGGACCGTGAGATGCAGGGGTGAGAATGCTGGAAACGGGTTCCAGTTCCCAGTTGGCCATGAAGTTCACCTGGGTCCTTGGGCCCACCCCTCTCGCCTCACCTCGCCACATCGGCAACCACTCGCAGCTCGGATCCAGAACCCGCCCTTCTGTCCTTGAGTGGGGAGGAAAGGCATCCTTGAGCCATACTGACATGTTTCAGCCCACAGTGAATGACGCTCCCTCCCCTCCAGGAAACACCAAAGAACACAGGCCAAGCCATCCCGTACCAGCCTGCTGACCCTGAACAGCCTGCAAGCTTTACCTCACCCATTTGCCACCCGCTTCCCCCGTGGTGGGTGCAGTTTGCACCTGGTAAAGCGGTCCACTGTCCCCTCCCAACAGATCCGGGTGCCTGCACTCACATCCCGACCCCTTCATGGATACCAATGCAGCTATTGCAGGCATGCATAGACACCCACACCCCGTTTCCTCCCCCCACGCCAGCTTCCAGCCAGCCTCTCCCTTACCCACTGTGTTGTTCTCTGCCACCCTTCTGCTCCGTGTCTCCGAGGAGGCTCTCCCTCCTTGGACTGCCTGCCACGGCCAGCAAGAGACCGTCCTGCCTGGGAGCTGGGAGAGCGCAAGACTGTGGTGCTGGGGGAAACCAGCCTCCTGTGAGCTCCAGCCAGGGCACCACCGGGAGGCGGGGAGGGGCGGTATTAAGCTAGACTGGACTCCGCCTTGAGGGAGTGAGGACAGCTTGCCTTGTGGAAGGATGGCCGGCCAAGCAGCACCGGCAGGATCCCAAAACCACAGCTGGCAGGCATCCCAGTCCGGGGAAAGAACAGGTATGCCCACGCAGCCTCCTGAAGCGGCAGCGGCGGCGATGTTTGGCAAGCCTCCGGGTGGCTGGGACACACCAGGAAGGGGGGGGCACATGGCCAGGCCTGAGAGCCATCCATATGAAAGAGAAGGCCCAGAAAGGTGGACTGGTGGCCGGCCAGAGTTCCCGCCCATTCCTCCCTGTGGGTGGGGCTCTTCCTCCTCCAAGTTCTGCGAAGGCCACGGAAACTTCTGCTCCCGGCCCCCCGCTGCCTGCTGGCTTGCCCCTTTGCCTGCAAGTGCTTGCCATGGCTCTGGGAGGGTGCCGAAGCGTGTGGCTGTGGCTGAAGTGGTGCTGCTGCCCCCCCCTCCGGTGGAGCAGCCTTGCCCCTGGGGGCGGGGGCAGTGCCCTGAGAAAGGGGGGAAGGAAGGGGCCCTCCCTTGGAAGCGAGCCGTGGCCCGAGGGTCTCTCTCTGCCTCCTTTGCCCCACCACCACCACCACCACCACCTCCCTGGAGCATTTCCACAGGCGGCCCTGGAAGCCAGCAGCGGCTCCTATCTAGAGCTCCCACAGGCAGGACCTGCAGTGAGGCACCTGCAGGCAGCTCTGAGCACAGCTCCCTTGTGGGGGTGGCTCTGCCCGGCCAGCCGGCTCCTCCTGACCCATCTGCCCTGCTGCTCAGACCGCATCCTCCTCCTCCTCCTCCTCCTCCTGCTGCTGCAAGACTGGGGAGCGGCCAAATTCGGCCCAGGAGGACCAAGCGCCCGGGCAGGCGGCCAGCAGAGTACGGCCCCTGCATGGCTGGGCTCTGAAGGGGGGGCAGGCCCTCCCACCCCCCCACCCAGCCTTTCTCTGGGCCAGGAGGGGAGAGAGCAGAGGGTGCAGCGGGATGGCCGCGTGAGGGGCGCCAGGAAGAAGGCCATTGCCCCCCCCCTGAAAGCCCTCTTGCTGTCCCGAGTGCCACCTCCCCCTGCCACCGCTCGCCCCGTGGCCCGTGTGTGGCCCGTTCTGTGTGCAGGGCCTCTGGCCGCCTCTCCCCCTGTGCTGAGGCCGAGAGAGAAGGGAGCTGCCACTGAGGGCAAGGACTCTGTGCCCACGCCACGGGCAGCTCTCACAGCCCTTGCTTCTTTTCAGGGAGGCCTGAGTAGTACCTGCGGCCCTTTCCCCAGCTACGTGCGCACAACCCCAGGCTGGGCGTTTGGGGGGGGGGGAGTTGTGTGCTCCTTGGGTGTACATGAGGGTTCAGTTCAGACCATCCCATCGTGTGCAGGCAGGGGGTGGGGGGATGACCTCCTCCCTCGCATCACCTTCCCAACCTGGAAAATGCCCTGGAGAGAAAGCGGCTTGGGGGGGGGGGGGGTTGTGGTCCTGATCCAAATTTGGCCTGCATGTCTGTAACCCAGCCTAAGGCGAAGGCATTGGCTGCTGGCCACCAGATCTCACTGCTCTAGGTACTGTGCCCATATATCCTAATTATACCCCTATAAATAGTTGTGCAGCCCAGAGTGTGTTCCCTTTGCCTCCCTCAGACCCTAACCCAATTTGCCAACGGACAGGCCTGCTGAGGCTTCCGGTTTGGCCGACGCCCGATAAAGACACTAAAGGTACGGCTCCGTGGATTTTTTGTGTGTGCGGCTACTATCAGGATTTCTTAGCCATTGCTAACAACAACCTTCAACTTTCTAACCAATTTAACAGCTGGCAGTTGAAGTGCTGGCAGAAATCCCAGTTTGAAGAGATAATAAGAGACAATAAGGATATTGCCTCGGCAATTACAGGAGAGAGAAATACATGCAAGTTGGGGAACTTCCCAGAGAAAACCTCATAATATACAGTTTAATAGCCTATTGCTTTGGCTGTTGGAGACAAACATCAGAAAAGAGAGAATTTGATGATTAACACCTTAAGAGGGACTCCAATTTGCAAATGAAAGCAAGGGAGGTTCTATCATAAGAGACTGTTTGGCTGATATTGGAAACATGGGGAAGAAAAGAGCATTCACATTTGAGGAAGATAGCATTCCCCCTCAACCTAAGCAAACTAGGCTAGAAGCCTTTTTTCCTATACCATCGCATCCAAACAAATATGAGTGCTTAGAATGCTTAGAAGCAGAGGCCGAGAGGCCAGCTACAACACAGACAGCTGATGAAATAAAGGGACAGACGCCCCTTTGTAAATCACCACCTGTGACTGAGCAGATCTCTAATAGCTGGAAGGAGATGGAACTCTTAGCTCAGCAAACCTATTTGGTGGCAGAAACACTTAAGAAAATATTTACACTGCAGGAGAGGACGCTAGCTAAGCTAGAGGAATTGACAGATGCTGCCGTTGCTAAAAAACCAAAGGGTTCCCTAAAGGACAATGAGACCTCACCTGGGCCAAAAAAAGCAGATTTTAGTATTAGATTCAAGGAGGCCAACAAGAAGGAACCCTTTTCATTAATATACAATCCAAATTCCCTTGTACTGAATGTATACCCAAGGAGAGGGAGACTTATAGATTGGAGCAAGAAATGGAGAGCAATAGGCCATTTGGCAGAAATCACTGGACTCACTCCAAAAGCCATTGACCTAGTTGAGGTGGAAAGATTGGGGAATTTTATAAGGTTTGAACGTTTTCTTTTACATTTCCGCTCTAGAAAAATCCCATCCTATTTGATTACGCAAATCAATAGGCTGAATAAACTGGGCATTAGAATTCAAAGACACTTTAGAAATACTGTAAGACAAGAACTTTTCAGAGGCTACAAAATCAAAAAGCAGGAAATGCAGGAAAAACCTAGTGGACAAATTAACATAAAGACCTTGGAAACCAGAGTACCAGTCAAACCACTCAATTCTCAGGTTCTTCTGGATCTACCTGTTCCCTCTAATTTACCCTCACCTATGGAAATGCAGAGAAAAGGGATTCCAACAGATAATCTAGATGCTAAGACTGTTGCAGAAGACAACAGAGGAGAAAGGACAATCATGGGAAGCAGGGAACCCTTAGAAACGGGAGCAGAGATTGAGGCCAACCTTCTCTCTTCTTTCACAACACTGCCCATAGAGGACCAGGATTCTATATTATGCCGGCTAGATACGTTGATCACTTTCTCACAAGACAAGAACTCATACTTCAAGCAACATTTTCTTAGAAGAGCACTATTGAAAGTATGGGAAGAAACTAAAACACTTTTTAATACTAAAATGCCCAAATGCGTTTCACCACACGAAGCTTTTACTAATGCAAATTTATTTCAGAAAAAACTCATTGTACAGGTATGAAGATATGTTGAATAATAAAAACCAACTAAAGACAATAGAGAACCTCAAAAATCAAGATATGGATATGAATTGGTGGGAAAGAGCCAAATTAGAATCAAGATTTGTTAAAGATAAACAAATGGGTTTCTAAATGCTCTATGGTTCAATGGGCTCAAAATTTGGGCCATAATATTTATTTAGATCAGTGGTCTAAGATAAGGAAAACAAATATAAAAAATACCAAAGCAATTTCTTACAAAGAAAATATTTATAATATGTTTTATACATGGTTTATTACACCAGAGAAATTATCTACATCCTTATTCTATTTTCAAGAGGTTTTTTTCTCTGTGCAGATACTTATTTCCACCAACAGGGGGCTCACTCTCCCCCAACAGCTTTTCCTACATAGTCAGTAGACTTCCTGGGTTTGTAGAAAAATCCAAAAACTAAAAAAATCCCTTCAGGGACGGCTGAATTCTCCCCAAAACCTTTTGAAATGGCCTCTGCAGGGATCTGCTTCAGGCATCAAGGGTGAGAGATCAGAATGTGGGGGGGGGGCTTCTAACTGGCTCTGTCAGTAAAAGGGTGGGGGAAGGGCCCTTTCCAGGCCTATTTCAGCCTTTCAGGGAGGGAGGGAGCCTTGGGAACAGGCCTCACAAGAGTTGCCAGTGCCAGGCTGGGGGATTTCTAGAGATTTTGTGGTGGACTCTAAGAAGGGCTGGGTTTGGGAAGGGAGAGGCCTCAGAGTCCACCCTCCAAAGCAGCCATTTTCTGCAGGGAGACAGACCTCTGCTGTCTAGAGGCCAGTTGTAATTCTGGGGGGTCTCCAGGTCCCATTTGGAGGCTGGCAACTCTAGGCCTGGCAGTAGTCTAGGGTTGCCAGGTCCCCCATGACTTGCATGACTCACCTAGCCTCGGCTGCTTGCTACCGTTCATCAGCAGCCACCCTATGAAAGCCAGTGAGGTGCAGCAGTTAGAGCTTCAAAGTAGGGTCTGCAAGACCCAGGTTCAGATCCCCATCTTGCAGTGGAAGCTGACTGCGTGATTTTGGACCAGTCACATATTTCAGCCTAACCAATCTCACAGGGTTGTGCAGATAAAGAGGAGGGAATAATGAAAGCTGCTTTGGTCTCCACTGTGGAGAAAGACTGTAATTTTCCTAGGTAGAGGCTGGGGGGTGGAGATGGAAAGCAGAAGACAGAGGGGCAGATAAAGGTAGGTTAGCTGTTGGTTGGGAAGGAAATAGGGTTGCCAACTCCAAGTTGGGAAATTCCTGGACATTTGAGGGGTGGAGCCTGGAGAGGGTGGGATTTGAGGAGGGGAGGAACTTTGGACTGGTGTAATGTCATAGACTCCACCCTCCAGTCATTTCCTCCACAAGAACCACCATTGCCAGCCTCCAGGTGAGATCACCCAGAGTTACAACTGTTTTCCAGGTGACAGAGATCAGTTTCCCGGGATAAAATGGCTGTTTTGGAGGGTTGAGTCTATGGCATCATACCCTGCTGAGGCTGCTTGCCACCCCAAGCCTCACTGTCTCCAGGCTGTACCTTCAAATCTCCAGGAATTTTCCAACCTGGAGCTGGCAGCCCTAAGGTGAATTGATCTCTGTAGCTGGGAGATCCCTTGTGATTCCCAAACCGCTGCCACTGCTGCTGTGGGGGGGGGAGGAAGCAGGTTGGTGGCTAGGAGCACTGCTACCACTGCTGCTGCTGCTCTGCGGAGTGGGGGGTGAAGCAGAAGGAGGCTGGGAGAGTGATGGGGGCAGAAAGAGAGAGAAAGAGTGATGAAGTGGGGAGGCAGAAAAACAAAGAGAAAGATGACAGGTCAGAAAGAGAGAGGAAGTCACATGCATGGAGGAGAAATAGAGAGTAAGAAAAGGGGGGCAGAGGGGAGAAATAGTGTGAGAGAGGCAGGGGTGAGGAGAGGAAGCAAAGGTGTGATGAATTAGATAACCATCCCAAAGTTTCTTGTGGGTCTCCACTTGTTTTATCCTAATATGTCAAATGATTGCTGGAAATGTCAAAAAAGGTTGGTTCTTTTTTCATATGTGGTGGAGTTGTGAGAAAAGGAAAAAGTTTTGGACTTGGTTATATGAAATATTGCAAAAAAATTAAAAAGTAATATACCCTTTGTACCAGAATTGTTATTATTGAATATACTTCCAGAAAATTGTAAAAAGCAAGATTCTTATCTCATTGTACATGCTAGAATATTATATGCTAAATATTGGAGAAGGAAGGAGATACCTTCTAAAGAAGAAATAATAAACAGACTACTCGAAACTGCTATAATGGACAAATTAACTTTAATTTTGAAAGGGTATAAAGAGGAAAACTTTGAAAATACATGGTCAAGACTTTACAGTTGGATTGAAGAATACATTGAATGAAACGTGAATACAACCGAAATAGAGGACAATGAGAAAATCTATATTAAATTATGTAAAAGGTATAGTTAACATGTTTTATATTGGCTTATGCCTCCTGTAAGCCGCCCTAAGCCCGTGTAGTGGGGAGGGTGGGGTATAAATTGAATAAAATAAATAAATAAATAAATAAAACATTATAAGATGTAGAAACATACTTTTATTGAGAGATGTATGGACAACTTAATAGTCAACTCAAAGACTTGGAGATTCTCCCATTGAATGTTTGTATGTATTATTGTTTGTTTTTGTTCGTTTGTCTTTATTATAAAATAAAATACTTACTGGGGGGGGAGAGATAGAAGTACTTTTCTCCTTTTCTCACAATGCAAGAACTCGTGAGCACTCAATGACATTGCTGAGCAGTCAGGTTACACCGAATAAAAGGAAGTCCTTCTTCACCCAAAGAATGATGAACACATGGAATTCACTGCCACAGGAGGTGGTGGCAACTACAAGCATGGATGGCTTCAAGAGGGAATGGGATAAACATATGGAGCAGAGGTCCATCAGTGGCTCTTAGCCACAAGGTATAGATAGGAACTCTCGGTCTGGGGCAAGTGATGCTCTGTATTCTTGGTGCTGGGAGGAGGGCAACAGTGGGAGGGCTTCTAATATCCTGGCCCCACTGCTGGAACTCCTGATGGCCCCTGGTATTTTTGGCCACTGTGTGACAGAGTGTTGGACTGGATGGGCCATGGGCCTTACCCAACATTGGCTTCTCTGATGCTCTTACGTGCTTCTCTCATTCAGCCCACCACATCTGCCTCTGCCCCTACAACCACCCCTAGCACCTGCAAGGTAATGGTTACATTATCTAGAAGCTCCACAAACTACAAGGTCACACCAAATGGTGAGATCATATGCATTCCAAGATGTTTACAGCACACTTGGGAGGCCTCTGCGTGAGAACTGTTACGAGGTAGCTCTAACCATGGAAAGCGGGCAGCCATACACAGTCACTCGTCCCCCCCCCCCAGTTCCCAGCAGAGAAGAAAAACAGGAATGGAAAAGAACAAGGTTACATATGAACTGTAGAAACGCACGTGGATATCCATGCAGAAATGCATGGCAAGCAAGGCTTGAGCTTGACAGTATCACACATTATTCAATGAAACTGCAGGTATACCTTTATTGAATAAGATTAATGAAATTATAAGAGAGGGAAAGTTACCGCAAACCTGGAGGGAAGGAAAACTGATAGTTTTCCCCAAACCAGGGAAAGACCAAACCTCAACTGCTTTTTATAGACCAATAACATTATTGAATTGTGACTATAACTATTTACTACAGTTCTTCCAAGCAGGCTTGACTCGCAGGGCTTTTTTTCTGGGAAAAGAGGTGCTAGAACTCTCAAGAGGGAAGTGAAGGAGAAACCCACAGGATTCTTTGAAACAATATTATTTTTATGCGCTACAGACTTACCTCACCTTTAAAGCAGTTTCCAAACTTTAGACATGTCACCAACCAATGATAACCTTGAAGCAACCAGAGGTCATTTCAGGGGGGGGATCGCGGGGGATCGCAGTTCCCCCGGTGAGGTACGGGGGGGCGGGGCACATGACGAAGCCCCGCCCCCTGCTTCCGGCTGCCCCGCTTCCAGCCCTCATTCAGCCAGGAGGAGGCAGGAGAAGAGGGAGGGTAAGTTGCTTCCTCCCTGCCTCTCCCCACCCCTGCCTGCCTGGGGCCAGGGAGGGCCTTCGCGGGGCTTCCTTGCACTCCCGCCGGCCTTGCAGGTCCACCACCAGGCCCCTCATGGGGCTCAGCAGTGGAGCTGCAAGGCTGGCGGCGGCGGCCAGGACCGTTGGGGGCGGGGTGTGTGGCCGTATGACACACTTCCGGTGATGTCAGGGGTGTGTGGCATATGCTAATGAGTTATGCTAATGAGTTCCCCTAGCTCTTTTTCTACGAAACGACCCCTGGAAGCAACCATGTTTTAACATACTTTGTTGGATCAAAGACTGTTAAGGGATGTTCAACAATTTTTAAAAACAACAAAGATGTTATGGTTTTGACTGACAAGGGTCCCTGCCACACGGCAGGAAAAAAACCGGGGAAAGTGCGGCTAATCAGAGCCGCACCAAAATAGAGATGCCGCGGTGGGATCCCACGGATCCCCTGAGCCGCGGCGCCGTTGCTCCCCAGCACGATCAGATGCCGGGGAGGAAGCCACGGTTGGGAGGGGGAGGCTGCCGAACCGCGCATGTCTGAGCATGCACAGTTCGACCAGGAGCCGGGGATGCGCCAGCGGAAGGACGCGCCAGCGATCCCACGGACGGCCTTGATGTGGCCTTCCTGGAAGAACCACCTCGGTAGGTGGTTTATTTTTGCTGCGGGGTTTTGGGCGGAAGGGACGGGCGCACAACGCTTCCCAGATGTTGCGGTGGGATCACGCCCGTTTGCTGCGCCCCCAATCCTCTCCCGGCCCAAAACCTCTCGTGTGACCGGGGCCAAGGAAGACCTTTCTAGAATGACAAATCAGGTTCATCTGGGAAAATCCCCTTTCACACTCACTGGAGGAAATAGCTATTGTATTGAGAGTATGCTGAATCCAAGACCGTGACATTTCTTGGCCATTTCTTCTCTGAATGTTGGGTGTTCTCTGAAGGCTCGAATGGCTTCTCTTTTATTGACCTGAAATCTTCTTGCCAATGTGCCTTTTTCTTCTTCCCCATAGATAATGTTGTCCCTTGAGTTTGTTGGCCAGTTCTTGGAATCCAGAATCTTCATTGCCTATGTGACATGTTCAGCGTAGACCAGGCGCCTTCAAGCCTAGCTTTTAGCAGAAAGGTGGGTTATATGGCATGGTTATAAAGTTTGCTCCGCCATCTGGCCTCACCATTTGTCTTTGCAACAGGAAATAAGACACAGCATGTCATCAGAATGTACTCACAGGAGAAGGCATGTGAATATAGAAAGTAGAAAGCAATATTTCTGTACATAATATTTGTATAGAGAGTAAGGTAAAGGTAAAGGTTCCCTTGCTCGAAAGCCAGTCGAATCCGACTCTAGGGTTGCGGTACTCATCTCCGTTTCAAAGCCGAAGAGCCAGTGCTGTCAAAAGACGTTTTCGTGGTCATGTGGCCGGCATGACTAAACAACAAGGCGCACAGAACGCTGTTACCTTCCCACCAAAGTGGTACCTATTTATCTACTTGCAATGTCTTGCTTTTGAACTGCTAGGTTGGCAGGAGCTGGAACTAGAGACGGGAGCTCACTCCGTCTTGCGGCACCCGGGTCTCGAACTGCTGAACTACTGACCTTCCACAGCCTGCAGTTCAGCGTCTTAACCACTTGAGCCACCGCAGCTCCTCCATATAGAGAGTAGCTGAGTGCAAAATTCTCCCCATATCAATACCATTTAATCCTTGTAACTCAGTTTCAGCTTCAAAATTATTAAAAGACTCGTTCTTTTTAGCCACCCTATATGCAGGACAGAATATTTTATTGGCTATTTCCTTCTCTCTTGCTAGAGACTTCATACAGACTGCTTTGAGCTCCCCCCCCCCCCTTTCAGTTATTTTAACTGCAAAGCGGCTCTTACAGCTCTTGCCACGGCAGAGCAGCTGTGCGAATCCAGAAGCTGGAAGATAAAAACAATGGCCCACCGGGGCTGCGGTCCAAGCCGTGCTGCAGTTGCGTAGGCTGCAGTTGAAGTTCTCTCTCCCACCCAAACCTCACAGGCTGTGCCTTCACCTTGGTGAGAGCAACAAGTCCCCTGCACTGTCTGGCTGCTTCCCCGCTCGCCTGCACGCTACTGGGCGTCCCTTCATTTAAATCTTATTCTTAAACACAAAGAGGGCACTTTGCACTGCAGGGCGAGCAGTGAGCACTAACACTTATGGAGGAGAGCAAAGTCCGTATTCCGTGGCTGGCCTGTCCCACTGCAGAACCCTAACAGGTACCCACCACGGGAGGCTCGACCCAAAGAGGCAACAACGCACTGACAGGTAAGCAGGGCCAAGGATCCCAAACTGGCTCCCCCTCTCCCCTCGCTTGAGGCTGGGTGCCGCAACAGCGCCTCTTGCACACAAGCCCAGCACTGGGTTCGTGCGGGAATGGCAGATCACACCGCTTTGCAGCCCCATGGCCCCTGAAATGCTATGGGGAAAGACCCCAGGAAGGTTTTCCGGGAGATCTGGGTGTGGGATTGCTCGGCCACGTGCCTGTTTCCCACCCTCGGCAGAGGACAGGGCATGTCTGTGTCTTTTTTTGGGGGGGGGGTGTCTGGCAGCTGCTCCATTGTACGTGGTGAACCAGCTAGCCAGGCGACCCTGTGACTGGCTGCCTTCAGAATCAGAGCCTCGAGCAGCAACTGCAGCTGCTACTGTGGATGGGTCACCAGCAGTCCGGGAGGATGGGACAGGTGAGTGTAATTTGGGTTGTGCCATCATGTGCCGCAAGGGGGGCTCATGGGGTGCCGCCCCCCGCCCCCCAGAGCTGCCTTTGCAGACCCTGTCAGGACAACACACCCAGGGGTGATCCCAGCATGGCACTCGTGCCGGCTCACCATGGCTGGATGTATCTCTGTTTTACTTTCCAGCAGGTGGAGATTCAACAGGGAGATGTGCAGGCCTGGCAAGTCCTGCCTCCCCCCCCCACACACACACCCTGCTCAGTCTGCAGCTGCAGCCCTCATCTTGAAGTAGCCCTTCCAAGTGCCACCGGCAGTGCCACCCCACATAGATGTGTGCCATGGAGGGGAGTCTCCTTTGGGCCCAGGGAGGAAGTGAAAGGAGTGTTCACACCTCCCCATGGCTTAAAGTCTGTGTTGTGCCACAACTGTGTCTCTGTCTGTTTGGTTTAGTGGTTAAGTGTGCGGACTCTAATTTTGGAAAACCAGGTTTGGTTCTCCACTCCTCCACTTGCACCTGCTGGATGACCTTGGGCAAACCATAGTTCTGATAAGAGCTGTTCTTGAAAAAGAGCAGTTTCTGTCAGAGCTCTCTCAGCCTCACCTACCTCATGGGGTAGTGAAGGGCAGGGTATAAATCCAATCTCCTCCTCTTCTACATAACAGGGTCTCCAAACCCCTCCCTATCCCACTCCCTCCCAAGGCCTGTTGTGGTTGCCTAGCAATGGTCACTTGGAGCATTCATTTCTTAAAGCTGCAGGTGCTGCTTCTATAATTTTGGAAAGTTTTACCCCCCTCCCCAGTTTTTTTCAAGATTTCAGATTTTTCTGAAAACCTGAGCCTTTTTTCAGGCTAGTATAAATATCTGTTCATGGTTTGTACATGACTTCAGTCTCTGGATTTAATTGTCCACAGACCTGGCCCCATTGAGAAGTAGATATACTGATGATTCTTTGCAAATACAGTAGTAAAGCATGAGGAAGAGGGAGGCAGATTGGCACTCCTACAGAGCAGCAGACGTGCCATTCCCCTTCAGGTGAGAGAGAGAGAGAGAGAGAGAGAGAGAGAGAGAGAGAGAGAGAGAGAGAGAGAGAGAGAGAGAGAGAGAGAGAGTGAGAGTGAGAGGGAGAATGAGAATGTGTTGGTATTTCAGCCAGTCCACTGCAGGGCCTGCCTCTCTGTCCTCCCCCTGTTGCTGTTCCTTCCCATATGTGTCTACCCTCTCCCTTCAGGCCAGGGTGGGGGGAATCTCCACGCTCCGATGGGTGCTTCAACAGAGCCATTTCCAGCTCTGGCTTCCTCAAGGCAGAACACTTTAGGCCAAGCCCATAGGAGACGCATTGACAGGAACTAGAGGCCAAACTCACAACATTATGAAGTTGTCTTCAACTGAGCCAGACCATCCATCCATCTCCAGGAGGTCTCAAGCAGAGAAAGGTCTTTCTGTTCCCTTGAGATCATTTAATTGGATATGCCAGGGCCTAAAACTTGGACGTCCAGCTTGCACAGCAGGGCCTCTAGCACTGGACTCCTCCCCAAAGGCCCTAACACCAACCCAGTAGCCCAAATATATGCCTGAAAGGGAGGGGCCACAAACACACTGTTCATGGCATGGGGAAGAGGGGGGGTCACTGGCAAGGCTGGCTGGCTGCTCTCCAGCCCTAGGATGGAAAGGGCTTCAGTGCCTGACGCGGGAGCCCTCCGCCATTCCCATTGCATCCCTGCAGCCCAGTGGAAAGGTAAGGCGATTGCAACCACCTAGCAGGCAAGTGCCCTTTGCCTCTTGGCTCCTGCAAATCACTCAGCAGCAGGTGTGGTGGCCTATCCTTCCCTGGACTATAGAATGAAGCCCACCTTGCTGTAAACAGGGGGCAAAAGGGCACATACCCTGGGTGGCACCATGGGAAATGCAGTTTTTCTCCTGGGAGGTTTGAGATGAGCAAAGCCTCCACTGTGAATTTCAAAAGCCCCCCTCCCCCTGCCGCCGCCGCCAGAGAACAGGCATGGGAAGGCAACTGCTGTGTGACTGCTTTCCAGACATACCTCAGTGCACCTTCATTCAAATGCTAATAGATCTATCAGGAGAGATAATACGTGGGTCAAGATCTCCCCCTTCCACCATGCAGGGAACAGAGGCTTGGAGGTGTTAAATGCTAGAAGGACACCAGGAAGAAAATGTCTATAAGTTTTAGGAAGAGCTTCTCTGACCTGGCCTGACCATGTCAGTGGGAGGAGGAACAGCTCTGATAAAGACTCCTTGCAACAGGAAGGACCTCTCTTTTCCTTGGGGGCTGCATCCATGAGCACACACAGACCTCTCCACTGGGAAGACAGCCATTGACAACGTGTTCACCTCAAGCTTCAAGGTAAATGAAACTCTATAGGGATCTGTAACATCCTAAGCAAAAGGAGCCTGTCCTATTTTAACTTCTCAGAGGGACTGTTCCCAGGAGCACTTAAGGAAGCAGTAGTACATCCTCTCCTAAAAAAAAAATCTTTGGATCCAGCCGAATTGGCAAACTATCAACCGGTTTCCAACTTGCCGTATTTGAGCAAGTTAATAGAGAGGGCCGTGGCGATGCCGCTTCAGAGCTTTTTGGATGACGCTTCCGTTTTAGATCCCTTCCAGTCCGGCTTCGGCCCAGGGCACAAGACGGAGACGGCACTGGTCGCCCTCACAGGTGATCTCCGGAGGCATCTGGATCGAGGTGGATCAGCAGTGCTGTTGTTGTTGGACCTGTCGGCTGCATTCGACATGGTCGACCATCAGCTACTAGCCTACCACCTCGCCGACATTGGAATTCATGGGCTTGCCTTGCAATGGCTTGTCTCCTTTCTCCAGGGCTGGGGACAAAGGGTGGCACTGGGGAACCGGCTGTCCTGAAGGCACCCACTTGATTGTGGAGGGCCTCAGGGGGCTGTGCTGTCCCCAATGTTATTTAATATCTATATGCGCCCCCTTGCCCAGATTGCACGGAGACATGGGCTGGGATGTCACCAGTATGCTGATGACACCCAGCTCTATCTGCTGTTGGGTGGCCGGTCCAACTCCAAATCGGAAGATCTTGACCGGTTGTTGCAAGATGTGGCTGGTTGGCTCAGGCTGAACCAACTGAAATTGAATCCGTCGAAGACGGAGGTCCTGTGCTTGAGCCAGGGTGGTCCAAGGGCAGGGATCCCACTCCTGACCTCCAATGGGGCACCATTGGTGCCAGCGCCGGAGGTTAGGAGGCTGGGAGTGCTCCTGGATCCCTCCTTAACAATGGAGGCCCAGGTAGCAGCCCCTGCCAAGTCAGCCTTTTATCATCTTTGGCTGATTAGGCAGTTGGTTCCCTTCCTTGAATGCAACGACTTGGCAATGGTGATCCATGTGATGGTCACCTCGAGGTTGGACTACTGTGATGCTCTCTACATAGGGCTGCCCTTGTCACAGATTCAGAAGCTACAGCTGGTGCAAAATGCTTCAGCCAGGCTGCTGATGGGCCTCCCAATACGGGAATACATTCAACCTGTGCTGAAGGCATTGCACTGGCTACCGATAGCATACCGAATTCACTTTAAGGTGCTGGTTCTTACCTTTAAAGCCCTTTATGGCCAGGGACCTACATACCTGAGGGACCGCCTTTCCCCACATGTCCCCCAGAGAGTGCAGCGATCAGGGTCTCAACCAGGACTAGGGCGTTTTCAGTGGTGGCTCCTCTCTGGTGGAATGAGCTCCTGGAGGAGAACAGGGCCCTGCGGGACCTTATGCAGTTCGGCAGGGCCTGCAAGACGGAGCTCTTCTGCCTGGCGTTCAATTAGGAGCCGCCCCAGAGAAAATGCACCGCCCCCTTGAAATCTCGAGGCAGCCTGAGCCACCTGCACAATATTAGATCGGGACCATCCACCAGGATGGCATGGAAGTTGAGTGCCATCCCTAATGGAATATTAAACCAGTATCTGCATAATGGTCTTATTTGGATGTTAGCACCTTTTAATGTCGTAATTGTTATATGGTTTTATGACTTTTACTATTTATTGTTATCATTGTTGTTTTACCCTGTTGTAAGCTGCCCTGAGCCGGCCATGGCTGGGAGGGCGGGATAAATAAATGTATAGAGAAAGGGACAGAGGATTTGTGTTTTACCGATTTCTTTTGGTCTCCCTTGCTCAGTTCTGGTGCTGTGCTAAAAGTATGCTTGTAAACGTTTTAATAAATACTTTATGACTTTTGATGCTTGGGATGGCTCTCTGTACCAAATAGACTTCCACTGTCTTGGACACGCTGTTTTAAAAGGAGCGCCAGGGGGAAGGCAGTCAGTTGGCAAGTGGCCATTCCTCCAGGGGTGCTCAAAGCGGTAAACTGTCCCCGTGGTGACCAGACGCTGGCCAGCAGGAGACACAGAGGCAAGGCCCCAGAACTTGGAAGGGAAGCTTGGAGCCCTGACCCTCCCAGCGGGCAATTTCATACACAGGTCAGGTGGTGGTGGTGGTTACAGGAAAGTGAGAAAGAAAGAAAAGCCTCTCCAGGTGTGAGAGAAACCCAGGAGGGCAGGGCGGAAATGGGGCCTGCGGACCAGAGCAGGCCCATCCCACCACAGGAGTTACAAGAGAAGAAGATGCAGAGAGACAGAACAGGAGTAGGGCTTGGGCATTTTTGACTGGTCTGGCTTGTATTCGTGGAAACATCTGGAAGCTTGGGGGTTAACAGCAGACTCTCCCTACCAGACAGATTTCTCTTATGTCAAGGTTTGGGATTCCTGTGAGTCAGAAGCTGGGCTCAGGGCCACAATAATAATAATAATAATAATAA
>NW_015177070.1:122520-146233 GCF_001447785.1 Gekko japonicus
GCCTGGCCGGAGCATCCCACTGCCAGGGATTTTCTTAGCTGAGTAGATTCTTCCGCCTTCCGGGTCCAGACCAGGACGTCTCCAACCGAGAGCTAACACCTTCCCAGAAGGGAGTCGGTGTGCCCACCCTCTCTAAGGAGTGGTTCCCATTTTATCTACTCGCCGAGGCTTTCAAATCGCTGGGTGGACGATGAGCTGGGGATGACAGCCTGGCTGCTCACACCAGCGCGGGGCTCGAACTGACACAGTTTGGATGTTAAGACACTGGGAGGGGGGCTGGTCTTGGCCTTGGCTAGTTCTTAAGTACATCCGGTTTCCGATGGCCACCCCTTCTCTGGGTGACTCCTCATCCCCACTCAGAGGCCCTGACCCACCTGTAGCCTCGTTCTCAGGAGACCGCGGAGTCACACACGGCTCACGCTAACCTGAGCTGGGGACTCTGCTCTCTCCAGACCTCAGCTGCGCTCTCATTCCCAGTGGGAAGCTGGCCCCGCCTGGCCGCTGTTCTGCAAGAGGCGGGACTCGGTTCTGGCCCTGCCCATCCTGCCAACCTGCCTGGCCCTGCCCGCCCCCGTGCTGCAGTGCCGGCACCCTTTTGAGTGGCAGGAGGCTTGGCAGGAGGCGGCCTCCGTTGCTCCAGGGGCTGCTTTGGCCTTTGACTTTTCAAGGACTCGGAGATGAGGCTGCATTCCCTCCTCTTGCTCCCTCCGTGGGCAGCCGCCTTAGGGGGCACGAAGGTCATGGGGGGGCAGCCAACCTGGCCAAGCAGAACACTTCAGCGGGCCTGGAGGTGACGCCTGGGCACCAAACAGAGAGGCCCACAAGGGGCCTGGGGAGCCAGCAGAGTCCCTCGTCAGGGAGCCCCGTGGCCTGTCACGCAGGCTCCGGCTCCTCAGGGACGGCTTCTCGAGGCAGCTGATGTCCAGTGGCCAGAGTCAGGGCCCCAGTCCTCCCCCCAAGCTCTAGAGAGCGGTGCCGTACTCCAGAGTCCAGGTGGAACATGGAAGGCCCCGGGCCTCTAGGCATGCCCCGCTTCTCCATCCGGGGCAGGACAGGGCTCCGGCTCTCTGCCGCCTTTGCTCCGGGGGCTCTGGGGAAGACGCCAGAAGGAAAGGGCCCTCCGGAGGGGCTGCTGGTGTGCCTGCACTGCACACACCCCGGCTTCTGAATGGCAGAGAGGGCAGGGCAGGGGTCTGCCCCTGGAGGTTCTGGGCTGTAAGCAGCCTTGGATATAACGGGGACCAGCAGGGGCTCCTCTCCCCGCAAAGAAAAGGTCCTGACGCCAGCCTCCCCAAGGGTGTGAGCTCAGCTGATTTTAGTAATGAACTCATAAAGTCAAATGCCCAGCAGTACTCAGCTGGAGTTATTCGTAACGAGGGAATGTTAGAAACTTCATGTCTTTCAAGCATTCTGATGATTCTACTCAGTAATGGGGGGGGGAACGCTGGAGCAAAAGTAGCCCCCTCCCTTTCATGCCCATATCACGGGACAGAGAGAGAGAGAGAGAGAGAGAGAGAGAGAGAGAGAGAGAGAGAGAGAGAGAGAGAGAGAGACTGCTCGGCCAGCTCTTGGTCTTCTGTTGCCTGCATATTTTGTAGGAGCCCGGATGCAGAGAAGTGCCTGCCTGCACTCACGTTGTGTCATTCCGTTTTCCTGCCTGATTCTAGACAACGGAGGTTCTCCTAAACACATCCATAGCTTGGGCTACTGTTGTAACCTGCTCGTAGGCTGGGCTGAAAGGCAGGACTAAAGTGAGAGAGCCCAAGGGAGAAGAGGAGGAGGAGGAGGAAAAGAGTTGGATGTGTACCCTGCCCTTCACTCAGAGTATTAAGAGTGGTGGCTAACATGCTACTTGTTGATTGTTACAATAAATAAAAATTATAAATAAATTTTAAAAAAGAGTGGCGGCTAACAAGCTCCTTCCTCTACCCACCACAGACACCCTGTGAGGCGGGTGGGGCTGAGAGAGCTCGGGGAGAGCGGCTCTTGAGAGAACAGCTCTGGGAGAACTGTGACTGACCCAAGGTCACCCAGCTGGCTGCATGTGGAGGAGGAGGAGTGGGGAATTGATCCTCTGGGTTAGAGCCCACCGCTCCTAACCACCACACCAAACTGGCCGCCAAAGTCCCAGCAAGATGCAGCATTCTTGTAGGACTCCTGGTGTCCAGTTCCCCCACTAAAGAACCAAATCTTGTAAGGTTCGTGGGGGATGCCACATTGCTGCCAAGTAAAGGAGGAGTGAAATCCGCAGTGGGCTTGACCTGGCCTCTTTCCCCAGTCCGTTTTCAGCTGCTTTGTACGGGGGAGCCAGGTAAGAACCCCGGCCCCTTGAGTTGGCCTTCTCTTCTTGGCCCGTGGCCTGTTCACCCAGCAACTGAAGTCAGGCCAGTTCTGCGTGTGGTTCCTCCCCCATTTATGGATCAGGCCCCACAGTCAGCTCATCCCTTTGATGAAGCCCCTTGCATTTCTTCAGCAAAGTCCTCCCTTCTCACAACGCGAGGAGTTGGCCGTGCTAGTCTGTTGCTGCAAAACAGTAAAAAGCCCAGTAGCACCTTTAGGACTAACAAACTTTATCATAGCATAAGCTTTCAAGAAACACAGCTTTCTTTGGCAGATGCATCTGACGAAGAGAGCGGTGTTTCTCAAAAGCTTATGCTATGATGAAGTTTGTTAGTCCTAAAGGTGCTACTGGGCTCAGGGGTCATTTCGTAGAAAAAGAGCTAGGGGGACCCCCCCGCCCCTCCCCCGGGGGGATGGCGGCCCCCCGCGTCCCCCCCCCCAAATGACCCCTGACTGGGCTTGTTACTGTTTCCCTTCTCCGAACAACACAGCTGAGGCACAGTTGTTCAGACCAAGGGACCGTCCGTGTGAGTTCCCCACCGTGGGGTCTGCCTTGGAGACTGGAGGCTGTGCCTGGGCTGGCCTGCAAAGCAGAAGGCTGCCAAGTGGAGTGGCCACCCAGAGGACTCGCGCCCCAGCAGCCCCAGGTGCGAAAGAGGCAGAGGGCACGACTCGGAAGCTGAGGGGGTCTCCTGGGACGGTGCCGACGCCCCAGCAGAGCTGGCCCCTTTGGGAAGCCCTTCCTCAGAGGCACTCTGTAGGTGCTCCCACCTTCGGAGATGAGGCAGGCCGGCGACTCCTCAACTGCGGACCCCCCCCCCCCCCCCCCTCCACCCCCAGCTGTTCAAATGGCCCCCACCCTGATGGTTTGTAGGCGGAAACAGTTTCGTTTCCCGCTGGGCCTAATGAGTCGCGAATGAGATGGCACAATCTTCTGCTGCTGGTTTCATCTGTTGGTATTACACTGTATTTTACTGTGACATATTTTAAACTAAGTTGAATGCCACCTTGAAGGAAAGCTAAAAGGCAGGAAGTCAATATTTTAAACCACTAAAAGGTCAACCATGTTTCCCAGGGGGAGTGTGGCTGCCGCCTGCCCCTCATTGTTGGAGTTTGCCTTTGACAACAGCCTCAGGTTCGAAGGGATGGGCCAGTTGGAAGGGGGAGGTACCTTCGGGCTGAAGAAAAGTGCTTCCTTCCACTGCTCTAGTTAGCCCTTCTCAAACAGTCTGGCACAGAGCTGGGGAAAGGTGAAAAGATGGACAACCCGAACGATCAAGGGGCTGGAGCCCCTTCCCACTGAGCCGGGGGGGGGGGGAGGAGCTCCCAGAAAAGACGGCAGGGGTTTGCCAAAACATAAATGGGAAGGAGACACGGTGAACTTGGGCTCCCCTTCGACCTCTGTGTCCCTGCAGGGGGCATCGTCACAGGGCATCTTCTGGGTGGCCGCTGCACAGGCCAGCCTTTCCCCCGCTTCAGGTGGGCATTCTGCCACTGGGCCCTCCTGTCTGCCCTGGCGTCTGGGGATGGAGGGGAAACAGCGGGGTCAGAAATGGCATTGCCCTGTGTGTCAGCGACTGGGCATCCCTACCACTGTGTGAAACAGAAAGCTAGTCAGAGGCTGCAGTCACACCAGCAGTTTGCGCTGTTATTGTTGCAGTACCTTTGTGGATTTAAAGAGCACGATCAGACAGCATCGTCTGTCTTCCATTTCCCAGTCGCAGCCGCCCTGTTCTGCCCTGCTTTGGAAGCAGAGTAGTCAGGCACTGGGGAAAGTCTGGTGTTTACGGTTGTCAGTGCTTTCACTCCGCATTTCCGGGGGGGAAGTCTGATCACTCTGTTCCGTTTTCGCTCCTTGGTTTTCTTTAGTCAGTTAGTGATGTGCGTATAACTGCATCTTTGTGCACACAAGCAAGCTTTCAGCTGTCCTCTGAGGTGGGAAGGGAGGGAGGGAAGGGCAGGCTGAGAAGCCTCCTTTGTATTTTCTCATGCCGGCTGTTCTGCCTACAGCTTTGCAGCACGCAGGGTGGGGAAGGGGTTAATTGAAAATATGAGTTTTTCAGATGGGGAGGCAGCCTCCTGCTTCAAATAAGTGGTAGTGAGCATAAGCAAAAGACATTTTTTTAAAAAAAATAAGCTACCCGACCACCCATTCCGTGGTTGCCCCGCAGCAATCATCTGAATGGCTGACCATGGGGCAAGCGTGCAGTGAGGTTGCTTCAGGGTGTGCTGTCTGGTCACCCCTTCCCGCAACAGTTTAGACTGCCATAAACAGAGGCGCCGCCAGATTGCGCCAAGCCTCCAGAGTGACCGTAGCCTAAACGCACTTGATTCAGCGGGGCTCTTATGTTCAGCCTTGCTGGGAATCTTCCCACTCCGATGGAGTGCCCTGGGGAGTTTCTGTCTCTCCGGCCAGGGCTTCTCTTACTCTCGTGCACTCGCCTGAACACCCACAGAGGAAACGGAGCCACGGCTCAGCACAAGGTCTGCATTCGTGTATTCATACAAAAGGAACAATAACTTAGGAACCTCAAAGAGGCGTAAGAAGAAAGGGGCTGCCCCTCGCGCCATGTGCCAGGCCCAGGCCACCCCTGCCTCTGGCGCTCATCGATCAGCCGTCCCTCACGCCCCTGCAGAGGACGCCAAGGAGACCCTCCTCCGTGCACAGAGTGGGGGCCCTGCCGATGCCCTTCCGCGTGCCCTGGGCCTTGGCACGCAGCCTGCCTGTGGGAAGGAGTGTCTCTCTCGGAGTTCCCCTCCAGCTCTGTGCGGTGTCCGGGGCTCTGCCTGGATGCCCCCCCACAGGTCCCCTGGAGCTGCTGCTGGATCGAGGGGGCCAGGCGGGCGTGGGGCAGAGGCTGCCGTGGCACAGCCCCCTGGGCGGGATGCCTCGACTGCCGGTGGACTGGAGGAGTTGCCCACGGCTACTTGTCACATTCCAGCTCCTGGGCCCCCTCTCCGCTCTGGTAATGCTGCTCACAAAACTGCCGGATGCGTTGGCAAGCCTCCGCCATCATGTCTGCCGGAACGGTGAGCACCACACGGAAGAAATTGGGATACTCAAAGCACTGCCGAGAGAAGAGGGAGAGGGCGGTTGAGCTGGCACCGGTGGCAACAAACCAGCCTGGTCCTTCCGGAGCCCAGCGGTGCTCAGGGCCACGTTGCTCCCTGGCCCCCGAGACGGCTCCAGCCCCTCCCCCTCCCGTTTTACCACAGGAGGCGAGTCCACTGGTGCCCGTGTTCGTCACGGAGGAATCCCTGCAGTCTGGTCTCAAGAGCGCCTTGAGCCTGCTTGCCCACCCCCGGCTGGCCGGCCGGCCACCAAAGAGCGGCCCTGGCCAGAAAGTCTTGCCTCCTCCCCCCTCCCCCAGAGCCATCCAGAGAGGCTGGACAGACCACGGAGCCAGGTTCTGGTGTGGCCAAAGGGCTGTTGGGTTTCCAGCCGCATCATCTGCTAATTATCTGTGACTGGCCAGCAGCTGCACCCCAGCCTTCTGGGAGGAGCAGCACCCTTCCTGCTTCATCCCAAAGGGTCTCTGTGGCTCCTTCCGGCCTGATGGGGCGGGTAGTCTTGTGCACCATGGACGTGTGTGTGTCCACTGGATCCTTCTTACGAAAGCACGGAGGAGCAGCGAGGGGATTGTTAGCAGACTGGAATGGGGAGGCTGACTGGAAAGGGGGCTGGTGTGGTCAGTGGTTGTGGCTTCTGGGGTGGGAGTCCAGGAGTCCCTCGCTTGTCACCCTCCCCTTCACCAGCAGTCAGGGGTTGAGGGGGGGGGGCCGTAAGCCACAGGACTTGGGCAGGAGATGCTGAGCGGCACCTCATGCCCCCCCCCACCCCGGCCTCCTGGGAACCCCCACTCACTCACTCACCGTTGCAGGCAGGCAGAAGACGGACTGCTCAGCAATCAGACGCTCCGTGAACTCCACGTCGTTCTCAAACTCTGGGAAATGGTCCATCTGGATCCCAACCTGCAGCCGCAGCAAAGCGGGGAGGCGGCTGAGTTCCAGGCAGGCAGGCAGGCAGCTGAGCAGGAGCGTGCCCCGACCCCCTCCCTCGGGAGGAAAGGGCTTGCTTCACGGGCCTCCCCCACGAGTGAGGCACTGGGGTGCTCCCCCGAAAGAACTCTGGGCGATTCCTTGGGTGGGAAAGGGCCGGGAGCGGAGGGGGTGAGAGTCACACCGAGATCCAGCCCCGTATCCCTCACTCACCATGAGATACATGGCCCCCGAGGGCTGGACGGGGCTCAGGCCACACACAGCGGACAGGGCAGCATAGCAGAGGTCAGCGTTGGACTGGAGAGGGGAGGCAGAGAGCAGAGCAGGTCAGATCTCGCCCCCCCCCCCGCCCTTCACCTGAGGAAACTCAAGCTTGGTGGGACGAGGGTGGTGGTGGGGGGGGCGCCAGCTTCCGTTGGTCTATTCACCACAAGTTGCCCCGCCCAGTGGGGCCCCCAAACTTGAACTTCTACCACTGCAATGGATATTGGACAGAGGCCTTCTGTCCAAGCCTGCCAAAGCCCTTTGTGTACTTTCTCATGCATCACACATCAAAGGATGGCTTCTGTCACACAAACCCCACCCACCCCGCCCAAGCAGAGGCTCTCTGTGCCTGTTCACGGGTGGCATCGCCACAGAAGAGCGCAGTGCCTGCCCCACAGCAACACCCCAGAGCTGGGGCTGGAGTTGCACTTCAAGGGGGAACAAAATCAGGGCTTCAGGAAAAGGGTGACTGAAAGGCAACCCAGGAAATGTGGGCAGGCGGCTGAGCTGATTTGTCAGAAGTGCCGGCCAGTCCTGCTTTACAGGCTTCTTTCCAGAGGCCCAAAAATACGAAATAGCATCATCGTTACATATTTTAAAAACTTACCGATGCTAAAAGGTTTACCGGATGTAGCATAATCATCCCACCAAGTACCAGTACATAAAATATCTTAGAAAAGACTACTTAGCATTTCTTAGAAAAAACATTAATTAAGCCAATGAGGCCTCTGCCACAGCTGTATTTCTGAGGCTTTAACCAGATTAAAAATCTTTCACCAACTATTTCATAGTAACTGAATAAACTTATTGATGTAGAGCTGTCTCTCTCCAGGGTTACAAAGATTTTATCTTGTGTTTATCCTCAGTTTCTGAAAAGCCTACACATTGTGTTACAAAAGACCTTCTGTGAGTCAAATCAAACTGGCCACAAACCCTGAAAAATCCCACTGCAGAATGGTGACCAGCAAAAGGTCCTGCTATTAGGATCTCCTTTCACCTAAACCGGAGTCACCTGTAGAAGAAGCCTGAAGGCCAAAAGAGCCAGCTCCTTTACCTAACCGGGGGGGGGGGGGGAACCTACAGGGAACCTGCAGTGTGGGAATCTGCGGCGATAGAACATCCACGGGACAGCGGAGTGCACCTGAAAGCAAACACTGATTTACGAATCGAGCCACAGAGTGCCCGTTTCTCTGCACTTTTGATACTCTAGCTCTTTATGTATTGTGTCTATGATTTTTGCATGCTTTTTTACAATGGAACAGTTGTGTCTATAAACTTTTTGTCAAGCGCTCACTGACAAAGATGACAGGTTGAAACATGTTTGATCTTTTATGCCCCATAATCAATGTTCCCTCTAAGCTGCAGAGCCTTGTGAGCAAAAATGCTACTTTGTGAGCTACCGGCATTAAAGTTGTGAGTGGGCGATTTGACTACTGCATAAATTAGTTTGCTCTGGAGCCAATCCTTCCTGAGCAAACACAAAAATGTGTGAGCCGGAGGCTAAAAACCTGTGAGCTAGCTCACACTAACTCAGCTTAGAGGGAACACTGCCCATAATAGTGAATAGTTTCAAAGAATAGATTGGATTTTTACATATACCTTTGCCTTTTAATTTTTTCCAGCTGAGCTTTGTCTGCGGGTGGCCCCCCCCATGGCTTTCTCACACCCCCCAAGCAGCACAGACCACTCCCTGCCCGAGGGGGGACTGAGCAACGGAAGCAGGGGCCACGCCCAGGTCTGGAGAAGCCGGTGGACATATACCTTGAGGAAGCTGAGGGTGTTGTGATAGAACTCCGGGGATGTCCGGTGGAGAATGCCTCTGAGCGCCCCCTGGACAACGGTGCAGGGCCCCAGGATCCTTTGGCTCAGCCTGAGCAGCCCGTCTCGGATCTGGGCCGTGGTGCACAGAAGACAGGTCAGCGGGGAGGGGACGGAGCGAAAGGCAGGTGACAGCAGCCGACCCCTCCCCCCCCTGCCCCGGGGGTCGGAGGAGGAGCCTGTGTCCCCCAACAGCTGGGAATCTGGTTCCCACCCGCTGGCTGATTGGGCGAGGACTAGCACTTCGAGGATCATGCTTGGGTGCAAGGCCTGGGCAGCCGTCTCAACAACCGGGGGGGGGGGGCCTAGCCCCGGCAGCCCTTTCCTTGCCCCCCTGCCTGCGGAGGAGCGACACGAGGGGGCTCCTTGGCCCCTCCCCCCGTCCTGCTTCCCCCGCCCCCTGCAGCTCCCCCTGCCTCACCTCCTTCCCAAAGATGTCTCTGCGGTCGTGGATGAGGATCCAGCCCATCCTCCAGCCTGGCACCAGCCAGCGCTTGGCCAGGCCTCCGCAGGAAAGGACGGGCACATTGGGGCTGACGTTTGCAAGGGCCTCGTATTTGCAGTCCTCAAACACCTGGGCACAGAGGCAGAGCGGTCTCAGTCATGAGGGGAAGGTGGGCTGGTGTTTTTAAACAGCCGTCTCTCCAAGCAGGAAAGCAGAAAGCCTGAGGAGCAAGTTCCCTTCCAGGCAGAAGCCTTGCATCTGAAAGACTCTGCAGCAGCCGGCTACCCGGTGGGGCTCTCCGAGGCTAGGTTACGATGAAGCCAGCCACCTTCGGTACACACGCAAGGAGACTGCCCCCCCCCACAGCTATGGGTCACGCCTGAAGACTCCTTTCCAGAGAGCCTACTTGGCCCTGGTCTGCGCCACTCACTCACCATCTCTGCATAGATCTCATCAGCCAAGATGGGGACACACTGCCTGGAGGCCACTGGACCAAGGAACACAAAGCAGAAATCCAGTCAGCCACCTGGGCGGGGAATGGGGAAGCACCTCCAGCCCCAGAAGCCCCCCCCCCCCCCACCCCCGTCTCAGGGTCACAACAAGGACCCGCCTGACGGGCAGGAGGCTCCCTCCTCCAGGGCAGGGGCTGGCCAAGACTCCCGCGGGCCAAAGCGGCCCCCAGGCCCAGCCACCGCCGCTGCCTCTGCCTGGCTGCCCCAAACACCCAGCGAGGCCGGGGGGGGGGAGGCGTCACATGCACCACCAGTCAGCCACCCCACCCCCCCGGGGGGCCCACCTGCCACAATCTTCTGGAGGTGGCTTCTGCTGAAGACAGAGCCACAAGGGTTGGAGGGATTGTTCACAATCAGGCACGCCGTCTTGGCATCCACCAGGGACTCCATCTGCTTCAGGTCAGCCTCCCAAGACTTCTCCGGCTGGTGTGAAGGAAGGAAGCAAGCAGGGAGGGGTCAGGCGTGTTCCCTCCCTCCCTCCTCCTCTCGGGCCCTTGGGGCTGGCCGGCCCCCTTGGGCCCAAGAGACGGGCCGACAAGAAGGAAGCCCTCCTGCTCTGCTTAAAGAACCCTGCCGCACCGCCGGTGCTGAGACAGATGGACGGACCCCTCCCTGGGTCGCCTCTGCTGCTCCTCCCCCTCCATCTCCCCGGCCCATGGGTGGGTGGGGGAGTGTTTGCTGGGCCACATCTTACCAAGAGGTCGTAGAATTTCACCTCAATGCCCATGGAAAGAGCCAGGGTCTTGTAGAGGGAGAAGCCAGGGCGCGGCACCAGGATGTTCTGCCCGGGGTTGGCGAGCACCTCCAGGGCCAGCTCAATGGCCTGGCTGCAGCCGCTGGTCAGAAGGACGTCCTGCCAAGAGAGGAGTGGGCAACTGTCAGCCTGGCGGCGGGAGCAGGCAGGCACACCCCCTGCCCTGCAAAGACTGCCGCCAGCAGAGGCCACCAAGCCCCCCCCCCCTTCTGGGATGCCGGCGTCTAAGAAGAGGCAGGCGGGCAGGCGAGCAGCATCTTCTGTGTGGTGATGCCCCCCCCCCATACACACACACACACACACGCAGCAAGGGGACTTGTTACCTGAGCTTCCAGAGGTGCTTCTGGGCAGGTGTAATACTTTGCAACCGCCTCCCGGCAAGACTGATAACCTGGGGGGGGGGAGAGTGAAGAAAGTGCCTTGGGGCCCTTGCTGGACTTCTCAGAGTTCGGGGCGGCAGTCCCAAGCAGGCGGCTCCCCCCCACACCCCGCCAGCCCAAAGGCTCTTGTCCGTCTTCCTCGGGGTCGTGTGGCTTGGCCCACAGAGTAGTGCCCCACCCCAGCCTGCTTCATTTCCCCATGGGGTGGGCTGCAGGGAGGCTTGGGCTGCGCTGCCCTCTTGGGCGCGTGAGGGTGGGGTCCTGCACCAGCCCAGCAGGGAGACAAGGGGAGGGGCCAGTGTGCACACACCCGCGCACGCACACACGCACACACACTGTGAACAGGCTGACCCACCGACAGAAGGGGCGTAGCCGTTGTAGTCCCCCGTCTCCAGGGCATCCTTCACAGCCCGCACAACTTCCTCGTCGGAAGGGAGGTTGCCAAACACCGTTGGGTCCCCTGTGGAGAAGTGAGGAAGGGCCAGAAGATCCCAGCTGGTGGCGGCAGGACAGCCCCCCCCCAGCCCAGCCCCCCCCCCGCTGGACCCCCTGGCCTCCAGCTTACCTATGGACAGAGAGATGAGGGGCTTCTCAGGATTGGGGGTCACTTGCATGCTGTCCACAATGGCGCGGATGGGGTTGAAGGTCCTCTTGGACATATCAGAAGCCCGGACTGCCCAGTGGGGCTTGCGGCCTTTCCCTGGGCCTGGAGACAGGCCCTTCCCATGGAGGCTAAAGTGGACGTCCCGGAGGGAGGCCTTTCCCTTCACCTGGATCAGGTACGAGTCCATCTCTGGAAAGGCAAGACAGCCACACCTGTGCTATAGGTGCAAAGAGAAGGCCTCGGGCAGGCACCTGCCCCACACGGCCCTGCCGGCACCGCCTCTTCCAAGCCTTTCGGCTGGTGGGGGAGCCGCCCAAGGATTCCACGTCCCCCGTGTGCCGGGTTTTTTGTGCCCCCCACCCCCACCCCGGGCACGCTGGCTCGGTTCTGTTTGCAAGCACAGCCTGCGAGGAGAAGCCGCCTGGACCCTCCCTGCCCCCCTCAGTTTCCATGTCCTCAGACCACTCCACTGTGCCACTGCGGACTCCACTGTGAAAGGGAAGTTATGTGATTTTCATACTGAAGCCCACAGGGCAGGAGGGAGATTGCAGCAGTGAGGAAACTCGTCTTTTCTCAGCAACTCCATTTCTGCAGCCACAATGCGGCTGTGGTCAGATGAGGGCAGCACATAGGCCCTCCTAGGAGCACATTTGCAACCCAGGGTCCAGCCCCCAGGGGGGAAATCCCCGTGCTCCAGAGGGCCGCTGTGCTGGTCTGCAGGAGGGCGGATCGATTTGAGTCCAGGAGCCCCGGAGAGACCAGCCGGCATTTCATGGGGTCAGATTTCATACAATTCACTTGATTCACATGAATGAAGCCCCCTTCTACGGAATCGGACCGTTGGTCTTGTCTACTCAGACTGGCAGCCGCTCTCCGGGGTCTCTCAGGGAGAGAAAGGTCTGTGATGTCACCTCCTGCCTGCTCCTTTTAACTGGAGATGCTGCAGGGGACTGAACCTGGGACCTTCTGCATGCCAAGCAGAGGCTCTGCCACTGAGTCGCAGCCCCTCCAAGAGTCAAGACTCCCTTGATCAGACAAGAGTAAGAAGTGAGATCTCGGAGTCTTTTTATCCCCGTCAAAAGGTGGGAGGGATGTTGTGAAGGAAGCACTGACATATCCTGCATGTTGTAATCAGCCTGAGGGCAAATGCCAAGCTCCCCACCCCACCCCCCACCCGCCCGCCAGAACATTAGCCTCTGCAGTGAGAACCCTGTGTCCCTATTCAGCCCTGATGGGGGTCCATTGTTCTGAATTTGTGAATGAACTCAGCTTCAGCAAGCTTGTGTGGCAATCTCCTCCTGAAGGGAGATTGCTAAACTTGAGTTCATTCATAAGTTCAGAACAATTGACACCCCCCCTCCCCGCCCAAGTGGAATAAGGACATCGGGTTCTTCTCTCACTAATTCTCTTCCCCACCCCCCACCCCCAGCACAACATGCCTGGTACGGGTGCATCCTTCACAACACCCCTCCCTCCCGCCTTCTGGCTGGGAGAAGGAAACCTCCCCGGAGATGGATGCTCCCACTTGTCTCTGAGGAAGGGAGCTCTTGGCTGGCCCGTAGCTACCGTGGGGCCCACAGGGCCTGGCCCCCTCGTGTTTCTTCTGGGGCCCCTCCTTCCCTCCCGGGCTGACCCCAAAGTGCCCCAACTTGCTGCCTGCATTGAGCTTTGATTTAATTAGCTGGCTCCCCGCCCCCCGAGGCCCCCTTCCCAAAAGATTCCCTAGCTGTGGGGCTGGCCCTTGTGGACTCTCGAAATGCTGAAATGTTGGGCTCCAGAAAAAGAGCACTTAAAAGAGTTTGGAATAATCCTGGAAAGCAATTTCAGGTAGTTAACCTCTGAACATAGCAACATTAATTTGTTCAGAACAGTTCTGGACAGAAGAAAATAATAGGACGTGGTAATAAATACTGTAAAAGAATCCCGTTAATATACCATGAAAGCGTGGAGGGGGGGGGAGTGTACGTGTGTGTCACTGAACCACGTCATGCCTGTTGCCCTTTGGAGGGTGGCTCGGGACAGAGACAATGGGCTTTAATGGGCCACCTCCATTTCTGGTACGCATGACAGGGAAACAGCACTGAACACAGACGCTAGACGGGAGCGGTTTGCCCAGCCTGCAAGCGCTTGGTCACCTCCCCACAGTGGGTGTTTCACCGTCTCTGGAGCCAGGGAGGGGGGGCCAGCCGCCCCCTGGGGAGCAGCCCGGACAGAGCCAGGAGGCCTGCAGGACGAGGGTCTGCCTGCAGCCGGCTGGGAGGAGCCCTTTTGCGGCCGGTGCCGACCCATCAGTGAGTCTCGAGGGTGACCCCGAGTCAGTGCTGGTCTCCAGCAGCAGAGCAAGATTTGAGTCCAGACGCACCCGAGAGACCCACAAGATCCCCTGGGTCCAGGGTTCCGAGGGACGACGCTCCTCCTCCTCCTCCTGTATCTCAAAAACTTACCCAAAGAATCTTCTTGCACTCTAAGGTGCTACTGGACCCAAATCTAGCTCTACGCATTTATTAATTTCCTTCATTTCCCTCCAGTGAGGATCCCAGTAGCTTACATGGTTCTCCTGTCTTCCATTTTACCCACACAATAGCCCTGTGAGGTAGCTTAGGCTGAGATTATGTGGCTGGCTCAAGGTCACCCAGCGAGCTTCCACAGTAGAGCAGGGATTTGAACCTGGGTCTCTGAACACCTCCCTGTCCATCCACCAGAACTTCAGCTCCATCCGGACTCCAAAACTGCCTCTGTCTGTGGGGCCAGCCCTGTCCTCAGCCACCTCCCCCCGTGGCTGCCTTGGAGCAGTGAGTGAGCTCCACGTGCCACTTCTCCGCTCTGCCGCAGCAGCCGGATACGTCGCAGCTCCTTGTCCTGGGAGCTCAGAGTGGCCGCAAACCCTAGTCCCGAGGAGGGGCCATGGCTCCGTGGCAGAACACCTGCTGGGTCAGTCCTGGGTCTCCCCTGAGAAATGGCATCTCAGGTCAAGCGGGGGCTGGGACAGACCTCGCCCTCCCCAGGACCCAGGAGAACTCCTGCCGCTCAGAAGAGACAAGACTGATCCTCTGCCTTGTGGGGGGGGGCAGCCCTCTGGCATAAGGCTCCCCCCACCTAGCATTGCCCGGTCAGTGTTGCACACGGCTGGGATCCCCATGAAGAGTTGTGGCGTGCAAAGCATCCATGAACTGGCAGTGCCACCTGGAGCCCTGACAGGCCTGTGCATCGGTCACCTCCCGGGACTCCATCGCTGGCTCACCACACCAGGGACACTGTAGGAGTGGAGATGCACCTACGCGGTCTCTCTCTCTCCACCTGTCCCTCACACTGGCTATCCTTCCTGCCCTCCAAGGAGCTCAGAGCAAGAGACACACGGGGGGGGGCTCTCCCCCCCCCCCCTCTATCCACATTGACTTCCCAGCACACTGAGCGCCTTACCTGACAGGTCCACCAAGCACTGGGGAAATGCCCTGGCACCCCTCCTGGCCTGCTTGCCTCTGCAGCTGCGGGTTCAGCGAGGAGAACGAGGAGGACGTAAGGAGGACGTATTCCACACCAGGCAAGGAGCAGCCAGCAGAGAGCCCAGAGGCTGCCTGGATGGAGAAGGAGCCTTTTATGCCCGACAGGCAGAGAGCAGCCGGCAGCGGCCCCCTGCCGGGTTCCAGCCAAGAACGGGGTGTCTGCCTGGAGGCCTTTCGCCATTGGCTGGTGGGGAGGGCTGCCTCCAAACATCTGGGGCAAACCCCACCTCCACCCTCCACGTTAACTCCTTCGGAAAGGGGCTCTGCTCCACTCCTGGTGGGTTTCCTGGGAGACCCCCGGCCCAGCCCCGGAACCCTCCGAGGCCACAGTGGGGTGGGGATCTCCAGGGCTGGCCGGGCTTCTGCCAGCAGGATCCATGAAACCCGTGTGGGGCCACTCGCCAGAGAGGTGCACAAGACCCCCCCCCCTTCTCTGCAGGTTCCAGAGAGTGACAACGCTTAACCTCACAGGGCTGAGGACTCACTCGGCTGGGCCTGACGCAATCCCTGCCCCTGGTCCGTCAGCCACGGGGCCACGTTGCAAAGCGTTAATGAGTTCCCAATGTGCCCCCCTCCCCCCACAGGCGCAGATCCCAGCCAGAAGGGGAGGGGGGCCTGCTCAGGCTGCCTGGCCAGCCTCCTCCACCCACACAGGCGGCCTGCCATTCCCCACCCCTGCAGCGGGGCGAGAAGGGCTCCGGCCTGGGGGGCAGTCTCTCTCTCTCTCTCTCTCTCTCTCTCTCTCTCTCTCTCTCTCTCTCGGAGGGGGGGGAGGCCCCAGCAGCCACTGCAGCCGATGGGCAGGTGGAGGTGGACACGCCCCGCTGTCCTGCACAGGCCGGCTTTGTCCGAGGCTGCCCTTTGTGGCACCCCTGTGTCCTGGCACAGAGAGCGGGCCAATGAGCCGGGGGGCGTAGGACAACCGAGGTGTCACCCTTGCGTGCCTGAAGAGCCTGGGGCAGTGCCCAAAGACACCCTCACTCAGCGCACCGACAGGCCAGCCTCTCCCCCACCCCCCAAACCACCTGGCTCCATCCCCAAACGTCCTCACCGGGCGCCCCCTTCTGCTGGTGCCAGAACTGCCTGGCAGGCACGAGGTCCCGCAGCCTTGGGAGAGGGGCCATGCATGGCCTTGAGCACACCCCCTCCCCTCCCCTCCCCTCCCTGCCTGCCGAGGGGATGCCACCGCCACCCTCTGCCTGCCTCCCAGTGGGGGGGGCTGCCAGTCCAGGGAGGGGCGTTCCCAACAGGGGCAAGGGGGGCACTGGGGCAAGAGACAGTCTGTGTTACATAAGGTGGGCAGGCAGGCAGGCAGGCAGGGAGGGCGGTCCCCAGGCAAGGCAAAGGTGCACACCCAGGCGTGGGGGCTCTGGGGCTCTTGCGGGGGCAACACCAGCTTCGAAGGAGGCCCCGGTGGCAAAGGAAGCGGAGTGGGAGGGAGGGAGGGCCCCAGGCCCCTTCCAGGCAGCACAGGGGGGGGGGACCACAAGGCCCCCTGCTGGCCGAGCGTGGGGCAGCATACTCCGGGGAAGGCGGATGGGGCTACCGGTGCCCGGGGTGCCCCCGTGGGCAGGAACCATCTCCCCCCCCCCGAGAGGCCCTTTCGATTGGAGTCAGCCCCCCCCCTCCTCGGGGTGCTGCTCTAGGAGAGAGGCAGCAGTAGGGGGCAGAAGCCCACCGTCTCCCTTCCACACGGAGGGGTACGTAGCGGCTCCCCAGGAGCTTCGCTGTGTGCAGGGTGGGGGCGGGGGCAAAGAGGCACTCTCCCTCCCAAGCTCCGTCAGTGTGTCCCTGGCTCTCTGGGTAGACTCCCTGGTGCTCCCCGGAGGAATGATTCCCTGGCTCCGTTCCCAGCCCACCTCTCTCTCTCCACCCCCAGCCGCTGCCTGCACTGTGGGGTGTGTGTGTGGGACAACAGAAGCAGGGGAACAGGGGCGCTCCACCAAAACATCTGTCGTCATTCGCTAGGGTAATGTGCACACGGCAGCACTGCTGACCAGTGTGAGCTCAGCAGACCCTGCTCGGGGGAGCCCTCGCCCCCATGCCCAGAAACGGCACCTTCTGCCAGGCCCGGCTGAGACCCCACCACTGCCCCAAGCGTCACTGGGCTAGGCAACGTGAGCAGGGCCGCAGCCCTGCCTGGCACCCGAAGAGCGGGCGCTCGAGCAGTGTTGCCGTTGCAATTCTTTGCACTGCTAGCTGGTGCCTGGAGGCTTTGGGGAAGCAGCCGGGCACTCAAGACCGCCTTGAGGCCCACAGGGTGCTTCTCCAAGCCCCATTCGGGAGGTGCCCAGGCTGCCTGCCTCGCTGGCTGTACTGAGGGACGGCCGAGGCAGCCCCCCTCCCCCCCAGAGCTAGCACTCTCCTCCCCTCCCGCCGCTTGGTGAGGGGCTGGGGGTGCCACCAGCTGCCTTTGCCCACCTTCTCTGGCAGCCATCAAGGGGCACCAGTGGCAGGCAAGAGGGAGGTCTGCCTGCTGGCCCCCGCCCAAGGGACGCACACTGTCTCGTCTGGCGCAGAGCGCCGTGCTTGCCCCTTGCTGGACAGGACTCGGGTGTGCATTTCTGGACATTCCTCAGGAAAGTGTTGTGTAGCAGAGGAGAGAGGTGGACAGGAAGCCGCTTCCTCCCACTTGAGGAAAGCCCCCCCCCCCTAAAGCCAAGGCCAATATTGGGCCATTGCATCACTGGTGTTTGATGTGTGACTTCACATCTTCATCCTCTTGCGTGTTCTGTTGCGTCTGGCCTCTGCCCTCTCGGCCGGCAGCCTCGCCTCCATGGCCTTGAAGCCGCAGAGTCCTCTGCAAACAGTAGGCAGGGCAGGGGAAGGGAGGAGCACCTGGGTCCCGGGGAATTAAAGGGACATGCAGCAGGAACCTGGAGAACACGCCGTGGGGGGCAGAGAGAAAGATGGCGTTTCCTGCTTCCTCCTCCTCCTCCTCCCTCAGCCAGAGGGGCCCAGTCCTTATGGAGACCCCGCCTGGAGGGCTCCACCCAGCACTGCCACTCAGTTGCAGTCGCCAGGCTCCAGGTGGGGCCTGGAGTTCTCCTAGAATTACAACTGACCTGCAGGCGACAGCGAGCTGTTCCCCTGGAGAAAGCGGCCGCTTCAGCGCGTGGCACCGTAGCCCTGATGAGCCCCCTCCCCAAACTCTGTTCTTCCCAGCCTACCCCCCCCTGGGGAAATTAATGTGTTCCCGCCAGTATTACAGACCTCCAGCGCTCGATCCTCTGTGCCCCGTCTCTTTTGGCTTTTCCTTGCAGGGCTTATTCCATCCTGAAGGCAACGGCGGCAACGGCACAGGTCTGGGCCAGGCTCTCAGCTGTCCTGGATGTCAGTCCACGGAACAGAAACCGAGCCATGAAAAGTACCACTGTTGGCTGCCCACGTGTTTCTGGGCACACTTGAGAGTGCTGCTGCTGGTTCTCACCTGTAAAGCCCTTGGGGCCAGGGTGCCTGAAGCACCGTTTCTTTCCACACTGCCCTGCTACTCACCAACTCACCAACTCACCGGCCCTGCCTTCAAAGGTGAGGCAGGTGGCAACCAGCAACGGGGCTTTCTCCATTGTTGTGGCACCTCGGTCACGGAACGCCCTTCCCTTGGAGGCTGGCCTGGCACCTACGCTGCTCTCCTGGAAGCACCAGGCCAAGACGCTTCTGTTCCGCTAGGGTTTTGATGAAGGGCTTGTGTTTTTTTCTTACACTATTTTAGCCTGAAAACTTTTATTTGAAGCTGTCAGTGGTCCGCTTTGATGATCTGTGTTTTTTAAGATGGACTCTGTGTGTGTGAATGCTGGGTTTTAATTAATATCTTTTAATATTTGTTGTTGTTGTTATTTTGTATGCTGCCATGGGCAGCAAGGTGCCATAAAATAAAAATGTCTTACATGAAAGAGAGACTGCGACCAAAGCAGCGCTTGTGTGGATGTGCTGCGATGTGAAGGGGAGCCCACCAGTGCTCCTCAGGGGACGGACGCCACGTCTGCAGCATTCAGGCTCTCTCTAGCAGATGCTTCCAAGACTCTGGTGGCAACTCCCAAAACAGCTGTGCTCAAATGGGAAAAGAAAGGCCGGCCAAAACAGGATCGATGCACAGGATCCCGCCCATCTAGCTGTGGAAAAACTGTCACTGTGGCAAGTAGATGCAAACAACCCCTTTGAAAGCTGAAAACCTGGGAGGATCCCAGAGTGGCTGCTGACGACACAAAAATATTGATGAGGAGCGCCAGACAGACCAGCAAAAGGGCTCCATCTGGCGCACAGATGATCCAAAGAGGAGAAGTCCATTTTGACCGTCTGGTGCGGCTACACACCTTGTGGTGGCTTAAGTGCCAATCTCAGCAGCAGGAGTCAGTGTGGCTCAGTGGTTTGAGTGCTGGGCTATGCTGAGAGAGTCTTGGGTTCAAATCCCCACTCTGCTGTGAAGCTTTTTGAGTGACCTTGGAGCAGCCACCTTTCTCAGCCATATCTATCTCATAGGTTGGCTGGGAAGATGTAACGGAGAAGGGAGACTTGTGCACATTTTTAACTCCTTTGAGGAAGGGCAAGACAATCCCATTCCAACACCTTAAGGGATGCCCTACGGAGGATGGGGTGGACATTCTTTCGGTTGTGTTGGATGAGAGGACTTGAGCTAATGGATACAAATTACAGCAAAAGAGGTTTAGACTAAATTTGAGGAAGAACTTCCTGACAGTGAGGTTGGCTCATCACAGGAACAGACCCCCTCATCAGGCGGTGGAGTCTTCATCAGAGGTTTTTAAGTATCAATTGGATACCTGCTTGTCAAGGATACTGTAGTTCCTGCAGAGTTCAAGCCTGAACGCTCCCTAGAAGCTAAGTTGACTAAACTGAGGCTATCATACTTTGGCCACATTACGAGAAGACAAGAGTCAGTGGAAAAGACAATCATGCCAGGAAAAGTTGAAGGCAGCTGGAAAAGAGGAAGACCCAACAAGAGATCAAGGAAGCAACGACCTGTAGTTTGAAACACTTGTGCAAGGCTGTTACCAACAGGACATTCCGGAGGTCATTAATTCATAGGGACACACTGCTGGGGGGGTGGGTAGTGCAGATATGATGGACCCCTGCGCCTTCCATTCTGTGAGGCAGATTTCCCGGCCAAAACACTGTGGCTGAGCAGCCTCTTAGGTTAAGGTGTCTGAATGATAAAGGAATAATGTTCCTGGTGTCCCACCCAGTGACAGGGAAGCCATTTGGCTTTTTCTCCCCCCCTTTGGATCTATGGTAACTCAGCAGGAGCCCTCTTATAAAACCCCCCCTTTGGAATCGGTGCTTGACCCAAAGTCAAGCTGAAACAGAAAGGCTGGTTTTACTGAACAGGCACACTTGTAACAGGAGTAGGGTTCTTTAAACTGTAGTTCTTTATAAGAAAAACTGAATATCTTGAACAGGTGACAGAGTATACTTGAAACTTGGATTCTAAGAGACTTCGCTCTTTACCGTGAGAGATTTGTTTGTCTTGGAGATTTCTCACAGCCACAAAGTCTCATAACAATATCTCAGTTTTCTGGAAGTTAGAACTTCCTTCCTGTATATCAATATTTCCTTTTTGGAATTATAACTTTCCCATTTCACTTCTCTGACTAACTGGGTGCGGAGCCTCCTCCTTTCCCAAGGAGCCATGCCCCTTTTCTGTTTGGCTGGGCTGGCAGTTCCCCAGTAACTACCCAACCTCTTCTGGCAAACCCCACAGCCCCCGCCCCCCCCCCCCTCCTGACGCCCGGAAAACAGGACCGTGAACAAAGGGAGAATTCGGCGGCTGCTGACACTGAGACGCCGCAACGGTCTGATTTCTCCGGGAGTGGTGTGCCCTTCCACTTCTCAAGTGACTGGTCTGTTTCCCTCAGACTGACTGACTGACTGACTGACTGACACACCCTCCCTCCCTCCCTCCCTCCCGGCAAATGCCAAACCAAAATCCAAAGGGTGACTGACTGACTGACTGACTGACTCTCTCCTCAGCTGCCACTGACCAATGGGGGGGTGGGGGGTGGGAGGTGCAAGCAGGCAGCAGCCTGTCACTCAAGCAGCTTTTCAATGAGGCATTAACACCTAATCTCCCAGCTCTCTGAGTCTGAGGCACTAAAAGCCTCCTGGTTTTGGAGGTCAGTTCGTCACAGTCACCATGAGTCAGAAACAACCTGATAACATTTCTCTCTCTCTCTCTCTCTCACTCACACACACACACACACTCACACACACACACACTCACACAGAGTTCCTGCATTGGTAGCGGTTGGACTAGATGACTCTGATGGTGCCTTCCAACTCTGAGAGTAAGTCAACAAGGTCCTAGACCACCAAAGTGAAAGGGATTTCAAATGGCTACAGCAAATTCTAGGGTTCCAGCACTATGGGAGATGGACTTTTCCTTCCTTTCCCACAATACTAGAATTTAGGGGGACGGGGGCACCTAGGGAGGCCCCTTTGCTCAAGAAGTAATTAATTGTGAAATTCCCGGCCACTGGATATTTTAGTCTATTTATTTATACAACTGGTCTCTTGCCTTTCTGCTCTCATGAGGGATACCAAGGCAGCTAACAGACAAAAAACATGATGAAAACTTGCCTTAAAACCATTAAAACCAAACAGAAACACCAGCTAAATGTCAGAACCCACAGCTAACAACGAAGTACACGCATTCAGGAACGGTTATACTTTTATTGCAAAGCTATAGATGCAGTAACACAGGCACTGTTAGGAATGGCCACAGCCAGTAGAGCATAATAGGATATAGGGTATTCGTAGGCACCCCCCCCCAATGGCATTGGCCAATTAGGCACCCTCCCATGCGCGGGATAAGTCAGGCAACCGTTAGGTGGCTAAAGCTGAGAACTCAAAGTCTCTCACAGTACATAGGAGCTCTCCAGACAACACAGCCTCCTCCTGCACATCTGTAGAGATAAGCGTTTCAGCAAAGGCAGAACAGCAGGGATAGGAATGCAATAGCAATTAACCAGACACAGAATGAGCTCCCCAACCCCCACTTAACACAGGGCAGGGAGGAGGGATCCCTGAGGGAATGCCAGAGGAAACAGAAAGGTCTTTAGCCTCTGGCGGGGGGTGGGTGGGTGGTGGCAACAGGACGGGTGAGGGTCAGTGGGGGGAGAGTTCCAGGCTGACAGAGGCTGAGAGTCACAGGCAGAAATGGCTCCACAGGTTCCTGGAGGGAACTCCTAACCGTGGCTCCCAAAGGGAACCTCCACGCCCAGGGACTGCCAGCCCCTGCCAGCCAGGAGGCAGCATGGGGGGGAGGGGGGGAGTTGGCCCTCCAGGGCAATTGGTTGGCCACTGTATGAGAAGGGATCCTATATCATGCCACAGACGCCTGGAGTCAGCCTGTGTGAGTGTAAGGAGGAGTGATAACTAAGAGAAGAGCAGCGATGACAAGAGGGGCGACTGAAGAGCTCGGTGGCTGGAGCCCAGCTGGGAGGCAGAGAATGGGGTCGGAGCCAGCAGCCGTTTGGGGGAGCACCAGGAGTGACGGTGGTGTTCAGGGACATGGCTTGCTCCACACTCCAGGGAGCTGTTGTGGCATCCGTTTATTAATGGGGCAGGAGCAAATATCGCAGACCATCCCCAACAATCACCATGTTCATGTCCCATTTCTCTCTGGCTTCAAGCACCTGCTCAGCATCCCCTTCCTTTGTAAAAATGGGGCACAGAGTTGTTATCTCTGCAGCTGTGCTGTTTCCAAATGGCCTTTGACACACACACACACACACACACACACCCTTCCAAACAGTGAATAGCTTAACTTGTGCTCTTTGTCTTTCTGCATCAGATAACTACAGCCTTTGTCCTTTGTCTCACTGGGTTTCTTTGGTCACTCCTACAGTCTGTTTTAAAATCACTGCTAGACAGGTGACTTCTCGCCACTGACATCACTTCAAGGGAGGGTATTGTTTTCTGACATGTTACTAGTTAGGACTCCCCAGGAGAGGATTACGGTGAATTCCTTTAGGTGCCCCTCAGAGCCCATTTCCCGAAACTCCAGGCTGGCACGAAGGAGTCTAACATGCTGCGATAAGACGGGGGGGGGGGGGAGTGCCATCTTGCAAAGAGCTTTCCTCCTTGGCAGCATGCAGGGAGGACAGAGAAGGGTGAGAGTTTGAACAACTGCTGCTGGCCGCCGTGTCCACCTGACGTGAGCTGTGTGGCAGGGGGGCTCTTGATGCCTGCAAGGCACACCCAGAAGAGGGGCGTCTGGATCAGCAGGGTCCCTTGAGGCAGGGTGGCCAACCTCCAGGTGGGGCCTGGAGTGATCCCGGAATTACAGTTGATCTTCAGAGTACAACGATCGGCGAGCCAGAGTGCTCCAGTTGTTGGAGCAGACGTGCCAAACATATGGCCGCCTGGGCCCCAAATCTCACCCCGCCAGGGCTCTTATCCGGCCTGTGAGTGGCTGGGGGGAAACCAGGGCAAATGTGCATTTATGGGCTAGACGGACCTAGTTTCGGGCATTGTACCCCCAGCCGAGGTCCCGCCTTTCCCCACACACAGGGCCTCCCCGGGGGTCCTCCCCCAGATCTCGCCCAACCCAGAGTTGGCAACCAACCGTAAGGGGCAAAGAGGACGGGTGTGGCCCTGAGCTCTGCGGAGGAGGGGTTATGGGTCGGGGTCAGTGCTAAACTATCTCCAGGCAGCATCTGGCTGAAGAGCTCAATAGAAAAGGCAATCTCAGCAGCCAAAGGACACCTGGCCGCCAAAAAACAGGGTGGCCAGACAGGCACCATTCAAGTTGACACCAGCCTGAGCATGGAAGGACTCAAGGAAACAATAATCGGAAAGCATGGAGAGAGAGAGAGAGTCCAACAGGCTGAAGGGCTCGCCGCCGCCGATGCTGGGCACTCCACGGTATGGCACAGGTGGCCTGGCTGGACAAAGTGTGACACCTGCGTGGGATCCGGCCCTGGCAACAAAGGAGCGCAACACACCTCCGGCGGGTCAGAACCCCCCCTGCTGGGTGGCCTTGGGCCAGTGACCGGCTCCCCGCTTCAACCTGCCTGAGATTCGGTCCCGCCGCGGCCTGCCTGCCTGCCTGCCTTCCTCAAGGTGGGCTCCTCCGAGC
>NW_015177070.1:147307-156675 GCF_001447785.1 Gekko japonicus
GTGGCCCTGGGCGCGGGGCTGGCGCGGCTGCCCGGGCGCTGCCCGGCCTGGCTGCTGGCCGAGGCCCTCCTGGACGCCGCCGCCGCCCTGGGCCTCCTGCCGGGCCTGCTCTTCTACTACCGCCGCCTGAGCCGCAACTACGCCTCCGCCGTGTGCCGGGAGCGGGAGCGCCTCTACCGCAGCAAAGGCTACGCCGGCTTCGCCTGCGGCCTGCACGGGGCGGAGATCGCCGCCGGCCTCTTCGCCGCCCTGGCCCTCCTCGCCTACGCGCTCAGCGCCGCCCTGGCCGTCCGGGCCTTCCGCGCCCTGCGGGAGCGCCGCGCCGCGCCCACGGAGCGCTGCCACCGGCTCTCGCTCGGCACTCTTGGCCAGGCCGAGGAGCCCAGGCGGCGGGCCTCTTGAGCCCCCATCCGGCCAGGGCCCTGGGCGGACCGGGCTGTGGGACGGCGTGTCACAACCTCCAGCGCCCCCGCGGGAGAAGCCGCGTTGGATCAGGCCAGTGGCCCGTCCGGTCCCACACTCGGTGGCACACCGTGGCCAAAATCGCCTGTTGTCCTCCTTCAGTCCCCGGCTCTTCTCGACCCCACGAGGGACCCCCTCACAGCCAGGGGCCCTCCTCCTCCGTGTCTTCCGCCGTCCTCAGGGGTCTGCTCCGTTTCACCTTCGTGGCTGCCTCGATGACACCTTGACCTTCAGTCTTTCCCAGCACCAGGGCCTTCTTCTCCAAGGAGGGCTCCCTCCTCCTCCTCCTCTGGGGGCCAAAGTACTGGCGCTTCAACTGCAGTCTCTGGCCTCCCAGGGAACAGTCAGGGGTGGTTCCTTTGAGGATTGACCGGTTTGATCTCCTTGCAGTCCAAAAGTGCCAGGTGCCATCGGGAGGCCCATTTCTTCTGCCCCTACGGCGAGCCTGACTGTCTGGTGGCAAAGGAGGCCCTGCAGAGGGGGACTCAACCCCCCCACACACACACCAATAGGGCAAGGGTAACCTGGAGTCGACGTCGTGCCTCTTTGGTCCATCGTATCATGCCTCTCTGTATGGAAAAGTACATCATTGTGCTGAGCAATAAAAATATGGTCTTGGCCACCTTGGCAGTAGACGTGGTCCAAATCAGCGTATTCCAACAACTTTATGCTGGCCAACAGCTGTCCAGCTGCATAGCTGACTGAATTTGAAGCCCTCCTGGACTCTTCCTTCCATTGCTCTCACTCACCTGCCCTCGTCCCGCCGGCCAAGACAGGGTCACCTGCTCTGGGGTCAGGGGAATGGGATTTCGAGGAGAGGAGGGGCTGCTTCCCAGGCCGTAGGTGGGATTTTTTTGGGTCAGGGAGCATTTAAATTTCTAAGGGGGCAGTCAATCAAAATAAAGTTTATCAAGTTAAGTTTAATTTCATGACCTTTGACTTAACATGAACGGCCAGGGCAGCAGGTGAGCGAGGAGGCTGCCGTGCTGCCTCTCTTCCGTGCGCCTGGGCCTGTGCTGGCTGGGACACATGACCAGGTCGTCACGTGACTCTTCCCCAGCACAGGTGCACGTCCCCTGTACAGCACAGCAGCCTCCTCGCCCGCGCTCTCGCTGCCCTGGCACCTGGCAGAGACCCGGCTGCTTAACAGTCTAAAAAATGCTTTCTGGCATGGCTTTTAATTAAGGGGTGTGGCACCAAAGTGCTGCACTGTAGCTATGGGCCCGCTACTTCCTCTCACCTCCAAATGCTACTTTTTCCAGAGAGAAAGAGGCCCAGAGGCAGGTGAGTTAAGCATCCTGGATCAGAGGAGCTAACTTGGCCTAAGATGGTCAAGCCCAGCGTCCTCCATGGGAAGGGGCTGCGTGGGAGAATTCCTTCCACTGGGAGCATGCAGAGAGCAGTCACCAGGGGCACAGCCAGTGAGAGGCGGCCCAGTAAATGTTTCCGTACTATTACTTAAGATAGGTGAAAAAGGCTTTTAACCCCCCCCTCCCCTTACAGCCAGAGAAAAACCACTCCTCTAGCACCCTTTTGAGTGCCAGAGGAGTGCTAAAACATGGAGCCAGGAATAAGTTTCCACAAGCCAGAGCTCATGCTGCCCGGGGTGGGGGACTTCTTGCCCAAAGAGCTCCACAAGCTCTCTTCTCCATCAGGCATCCAGAAGCCTGCCAAATTCCTGCAGAAGGGGCGTCCCATGGAGCACCTTGCCAGAGGAGTAGCAGCATTTGTTTGTCTGCTCTAGGAGCAGCTTTTGTGGGTGAGTACCCACTTCCACAGATGTGCAGGGTGGGCATTGCCTGGGCTCAGGAAGTTATGAAGGAATTGCTCAACAGCAGGGCTGGAACAGCCTTTGCACCTTTCCTGGCCTACCCGTTAGCCACTGTATGATCCAATACAGCTGTTGTTAACACAGCTGACAACTCCCCCCACCTCATAACCTTGTATGTAAACCCAGCATTAACAGAAGCACTGTGTCCAGACCACGGGAGGTGGTCATTCCGCTCTATTCTGCTATGGTCAGGCCTCACCTGGAGTCCTGTGTCCAGTTTTGGGCACCACATTTTAGGAAGGATGTTGACAAGCTCGAGCGTGTCCAGAAGAGGGCAACCAGGATGGTGAGAGGGTTCGAATCCAAGACTTATGAGGAAAGGCTGAAAGAGTTTGGGTCTGTTTAGCCTGAGAAAGAGAAGGTTTAGAGGGGACATGATTGCAGTCTTCCAGTATCTGAAGGGCTGTCATGTCGAAGATGGAGCAGATCTATTATCTCTTGCTCCGGATGGCTAGACTAGATCTAGTGGGTGGAAATTACAAGGGAGTCAATATCGGCTAAATATCAGGAGAAACTTCCTGACTGTAAGAGTGGTTGAGCAGTGGAACAGACTGCCTCGGGAGGTGGTGGATGCTCCTTTGCTGGACGTTTTCAAGCGGAGGCTGGACGACCATCTTTCGGGTATGTTGTAGGGCTGTCCCTTTCAACTAACATTCTATGATCTGACAAACAGGGCTGTTTGTTGTCCCCAAAAGCTCTGGCAACAGTAAACCCTGGTCTTTGCACACCGCAAGGTTCCTGATTTTTTAAGCCTGGCCTATCTATTCCATGTGTGTACCTCCCCCACTTTCTCCCCAGGGGGCTTGCATGGTTCTCCCTCCACCACAGGCCTGTGAGGGAGGCGAGACGGAGTGTGGGAGACGGGCTCAAGGTCACCCAGCGACCTCCACAGCCAAGCGGAGATCTGAACCTGGGTCAGTAGGAACGGTGTTCTCTGCGTGGCAAGCCCGGAATTCACTACTCCTGCCTGGAGATTGGGAACCAGAGTGACAGAGTGCTAATTGCACAAGGTAAACACATCTGCTGAGCTCATCGTGTGAAGCTAACTTGGCAGAGAGACGGGGAAAGATAAGAGTGTGCTGTCTGCACAACACATTCCATAGTATGCTTGTAATTACTAAATACGTAGCAGGAAGAAAAAGGAGGGGGAAAGTTTTAATAAAACGCTGCCCAGCCTGGCTGGGACAGTCAGATTTCTGCAGAGCTGTTTGTGTCTTGTCTTCTTTGTGTCGTGTCTTGAACCCTTCAACCTTCATGGGTCTCTGATACCCTCATCCGACACTCTGATCGCTACAACACCACCACCCTCACATAATGGTGGCCCTGCAGGGCACCAAAGGCTACAGTGAGAAACAGCAGTCCCAGGAAAGCCCTACTGGCCACACACACACCCCAATATTGCACTTGGAATCACAGGGTTGGAAGGGACCTCCCTTGCACAAGGCAGGAAATTCACAAATACCTCCCCCCCCCCCACCCACAGCGACCGCTGTTCCACGCCCAGATGACAAAAAATCTTCAGGATCCCTGTCCAAACTGCCCTGGAGAAAAATTCCTTCCTGGCCCCAAAGTGGCGATCGGCATTTCCCTGGGCATGTAAGAAAGGCCCGTGAGAACTAAGCACTGAGGCAACCCTTCCTGCCCTCCCTCACATGGTCCGCCTAAGTTCACACAATCCGCATTGCTGTCAGATGGCCATCTAGCCTCTGTGTGAAAACCTCCAAAGGAGGAGAGCCCACCACCTCCCGAGGAAGGTTGTTCCACTGATCAAAGGCCACTGGCCGTGGATTCCAAGGGCCAAGCCTCCAAAGACATCTCCACCCAACCTTTCAGAGGACATGAGCTCAAGAGTTCAAGATGCTTGCGAGGCCAACAGTGTCTCCACCCAGAGGTGCTGAGGTGGTGTGTGTGGAGACTTGAAGCGAAGGAGCGCTCCATGGCCACAGAGGGGCAAGGCCGGTGCTAAGCACCGGTATCGGGCTCCAGCAGGAAGAGCAATGGAGAGGGGTGCAGAAGTGACAGCTGAAGCCCAATGGTCGGAGGCAGCTCATCTCCTCTGAAGCAGAATTCAGAGGAGATGCAGGCGCTGCAGGACTGGGAAGGCCGAGAAGCTTGAGGGTGATTCGAGCAGCCTGGGATGGGGGAGATCTATCAGTGGGGGGGGGGGGGGGGGGGCCGCTGGCAGATCTGGAGCTGTGGCGGAGGCTGCCCTTGCAGCTCCTTCCAAGCCATTCCCTCCTCCTCCAGGACCCAGATCGCAAAGCCTCCCCCGGAATGTTGCCACCATGCACAGGGCTCCAGAAAGATTTCTTTGGGATATACCAGCTCCCTTTAGCTGGTAGCCATTGATTGGGCCTGTCTTCCATGAATCTGTTTTAAAGCCATCTATTTTTGTGGCGGTCACTGTATCCACGGGCAGTGAATGCCACAATTTAATTACTCCTTGAATAAAGAAGTACTTTCCTTTTGTCCACCCTGAAGCAGCTGCCCACCGACCTTCACTGTGTGCCCCCAAGTTGCAGCATTTGAAGAAAGAGAAAAAGGACCCCCCCCCCCCAACCCCTGCAGGTTTGGAGATGCAGCGACCTGAACTTGTCTGGTTAGGGTTGACTGGTCGTGAGCCCACGTTGTCTCAAGCACAGAAACACCTTTCCCAGCCCAACCACCTGGTCTCTTTCATTAACGGGAGATTGCCAGAAATTGAACCTGGCAGGCTCAATTCCTGGCAACATCCTGCTAAAAGAAATCAGGCGGTCGGGCTGGTGGTCAAAGACTGCTCTGCCAAATGTCTCCTCATTCAACGCCTGACCTTGGGGCGCATCTGCCTTGGAGGAGGAGAGAGTCCCAACAAAACCCCGGAGCCCTCAAGCAGACTACCCGCTCTCAAGCAGAGGGGATGGTTCCCAAGCAGCAGTGTGCCTTCCCTCCAGAGGAGCCGGACCTTCCTTGGCAACCCCTTCCTCCGAGGTCAGGTAAGGACCCACCCGCGCCCAGGCAGAGGTGGCACGCTCACATCTGGGGGGACCCTGAGCCACTCAGCCTCTCATCCTGACCGACCTCGCAGGGCTGTGGTGAGTCCGAAGGGGGATGCCACCCTGCGCGGCGAGGGACTGACCGCTCTCCTGGGAGAACGGCTGCCTGGGGGCCCCCGTGCTTGCAAGGCCAGCAACGGGAAGAACGATGCCTTGTTCAACCGCACGGTCTTTATTTCAGTGCCAATATTACAGATACAACACAAACGTCCCAGGAGGAGAACGAGTTCAAATGGAATCTGGGACTCAGACAGGAAATGAAAAGGGCCAAGGGGGAAAGCGACTCTGCAGCGAAACCTGGCGATGAGTCTTCCTGCAGGCAAAGGGTGGCCCCTCACCATCTCTACGTACCTCACCTAGCATCAAGCATTTCCTTCCTTCCCACCCACCTACCACAGCTGGCCATGAAGGGCCAGACCCCAGGAGTCCCACGATGCCGGGTGGGGGGGCCACCGAGGAGCCCCTGGCTGGAGCAGTCCGTCCGTCCGTCCCGACACTTCGGGAGTGGGGGGCAGCAGCCAGGGATTGTGGGGGAGGTCCTGCTCACCTCCAGCCCCAAGTTCTCCAAGGAGGGCTTGTCCAGAAGAGCAGATCCCACCGGTCCCCACGCCCCCCCTTCGCAGATCCAAGCCGCTACCCTATCCGTGGGGTGTGCAGTCAAGCGTAGAAAAGGCCCCCAAACATCAGGGAACCCCAAAGAAAAAGGATCATCAGCATCCTTGGAATTTGTTTCCAACATGAAAGTGCCTGAAGAAGTAGTAACCCAGCTAGCAAGGAATATCAACCCCCAAGGCCCGCCTCGCCGCCACCCCTCCCCCCCCCGGCTCTGCCTACTGGAGAGAAGACAGCTGCTCCCCGGTGGGTGCCCAAGACGAGAGGGGGGGGAGTGCCCGTGCTGCCGCACGCCCCCTCCCCCTCCCCAAGCATGGGGGACGCAGCGGCTTCGGAGGCAAGGACGGCTCAGCGACCCGGGCAGGGGAGGGGAGGAGAGCAGATGTCTGAAGAGAGATGCTTCCAAGTGAGCAAGGAAAGTCCTCCCGCTCTGCAGCAGCAGCAGCAGCAGCGGCTCTCCTTCGGCAGCTCCCGGGGGTGGGGTGGGGGGCTGGTGCAGTCAGGGGGGTGCCTGGAGTCACAGTGCCCTGCCCAGAGTTCCTTCGGAGATCAGACAGGCGGGGTGTGAGGAGGGCGGGGCCAGAGCTCATTGCCAGGACTGAGGGGGGAAATTGTTGACTTCTGCCAGGTCCTGCATCGCGGCTCCTTTGTGGTTATATGTCAGCTTGATCCGCATGCGGAGCTGTTGCTACAACGAGAAGGAAACGAGGAGAGGAGAGGTGAGCGTCTTCCCACAAGGGCGGCAAGAGCAGGAAGGCTCCCCAGGACACGCCCCGACCCCGGCAGGATCATCATCACTGCAATCCCCGGCCCCGCCATGCTGGCCAAGAGGACTACAGAGCGCAAAGGGAGCCGGGAGTCTCTCCGTATCCCAGAACGACTCCCTCATTCCAACAGCCAGCTGGGGGAGAGAAGGAGGGAGAGTGCTGCCCCCCCCCCATGTGCTCAAGATCAGCACGCAAAGGCTACTGACGAGGGGCTTCTCAATCCACGGGCTCTCTCCAGCCCAAGGGGGTCACAGACCCAGCTGCCGCCGGAGAAGAGTGCAGGGGGCAAAACAAACTGTGCCAAGCCCCCCCCCCCCCCACCTGCGCGGAGGAGGCCGGCTCACCTTCTGTGGGTTCAGGACCTTGATGACCTGGGTGAGGGTCCCCGTGTTGAATGCAGGGATGACGCTGCTGCTGGGAGACAGGAGTTGGAGCTGGAATGTCTGGAGGAGGGCAAAAGGGGAGGGGGAGCAGAGAGGAGGAGAGGGTGGCGCTCTCACCTGGGCTCAGGATCACAAGGGTGCGCAGGCAAGGGGCTCGGTTCCGGCTGGGACCCCGTCCCTCTTCTCCCGTCCCCACTGGACAGAGGTGGGGGCCGGGGGCCCCCCCCCAAGGCCTCCCCCTGGCAGCCTTCCGACCGCACAGCTGAGAGGGGCCTCCCTGAAGCCACCACCCGCCCCACTCACTCGGGGGGACTGGCTGCAGCATAGGCAAGAGCGCCCGCCCCAAAGAGACAACTCGCCTTTGGTACCGCAGCCTGGAAAACGAAGTCTGTCATGTCCAGCTCCGTGCTGTTCGCGGCCTGGATGGTGATCACGGTGATGCTGGGGTTGGTGTTGGAGCGCTCAAAGGCAAAGTCGATCTTCAGCCCATTCTTGCTGTAGGCGGTGACTGTGGGGATGCCTGGAAAGAGGAAAGAGCCCAGCTCAGGGCCGGAGCCGCTGCCCCCCTCCTCTCCTCTCCCCCAGTGGCCCCCTCCTCTCCCCGCCCCCCCAAGGAGGGAGCACGGCAACGTTCCTCCTACCGGCAGCGATGTCGTTGAAGAGGGGCTGCGAGGAAAGCCCATCCAGCAGAAAGGGGGGGTGCGGCACCTGCGGGGCGGGGGCACCTACGGCGGCAGACAGAGGGAGGCACGGGCAGGAGTCAGCGGGCGCCCTCAAGGGCCTGGCCCGCCTCCAGCGGCGGAGGAAGGCCAGCCGTCCCCCGGGCAGGAGAGCAAAGAGGCCTCCTAAGCCACCCCCCCAGCACCTCACCAGTCGGGTTGAGGTCCCCCAGGAGGTCAAGCAGTTCCCCACCGGCAGAAGCCAGCTTGTGTGGAGGGGCTGTTGAGATCACTGGAGTGATGTCGTTGCTTCCCAAAAGGTCCAGCAGATCATTTGCCTGGGGAGAAACAACCAATCAAGCCACACCAAGCCAGCCAGTCAACACGCCTACGTTGTCCGTGCCTCAGACCCTGTCTGAGTGCCAGAAGGCTCTGGAGACTTCAGAACAGGCCCCACCCTCAATTCCTGACATGGCACGACGGCCTCTCCTCCTGAAGGCCCCCCCCATGGGGTTCTGCACGAGAACCCAGCCGCCTCAAGCCTGCTCCGCCTGTGGGGGCGGGAGCGAGGAGGGAGGACCGGCCCCTTCTGTTACCTGGCTGGTGGGCTGCAGGCCTGAGGCGGGAGGCTTGGTCTCCAGGACGACGGGCTCTGCCTCCCCATTGGGCTGAGCGACATCTGCGGGACCGTTGGTGGTGAGTTTCTCCATCACTGGCATTCTCTCTAGCAATGCTGACCTGCAAGACACGAAAGGTGTGGCCGTCCAGGCTGGTCAGCTCCGCAGGCAGCCTTACTTACACCAAGCCCAGCAGCCTTACTCTGCCAAGTGACTATGCCCGGGGTCAAGATGTGGCACAGCCATGTCCTAGTGGAGCACCCAAACCAACTCCCAGCAGCCAGCAGGAGGCGCTGTTCCCCTTCAGAGCCCCCCCCCCTCCCCGGAACGCTGGAGACTACTCAAGAGGCCACCCAATGCCTTCCGGGGGCATCTGGCTACACCATCTTCCACAGGATTATTCACTCCTATTCTGAGGTATGCACGGGGAAAGGGAAGCCTTGGGCCACTGTGAGGCGGGGTCCCACACGGCACAGGTCGATCAGCTCTAGGCCGGAGGCTCCCCCAAGGCACAGGGCCCCTTCTGGGCTCACCTCATGTGATCGTACTTCTTGAACAAGGCGTTGTACTCCACTGCCCTCTGCTGGAGCTCCACATCAATGCTGCTGCCATAGACAGACACCACCTTCTTAATGCGGCTGGAGAGGAAGGAGAACAGGCTCAGCATCAGGGCCGCACACACAGAAATGTCACAGACTGGAGGGACCTCTCGCGCACCCACTGGATTCTGACCCACTGCTTCACCCCTCCATGCCGGGGGTGTGCCAGTGAAGCAGTTGGCCTACGCTACAGTGCGGCTCGTGCCACAATCCTCTCTTGCCTCATAAGCGCAGAGAGCAGAGGTGCAGCGTCTCTAGCCAGGACAGGGCTCTCTCTCTCCCATCATCCCTGCACAGGGCAGACCACCCTGTACGGCAGGGGTGGCCAAACTGCGGCTCTTTCACACACGTCGTGTGGCTCCCGGCGGGGGGGTGGGGTGGGGGGCCTGGGGAAGTGAAGGGGAGG
>NW_015177070.1:156714-166019 GCF_001447785.1 Gekko japonicus
CCGGCCAGCTTGGAGAGAGCTTTTATCTCTTTCAATATCATTATCAATATCTGTTTTTACTCTTTGTTTTTATTTCTGGCAGTCTTATTTAATGTTAATAAAAAGCAAATCTGCATATTTCCCAATAAAAACGTGTGTGTGGTATTTGTCCCAGTTTTGCGGCTCTCGGACAGCTGATGTTCCTTACTCTGCCGCCCTCCCCCCTCTTCGTTGCCCTCTTGTGCCCACTCGTGGCAGTGCTGCTGGGCCTCGCCCGCACACGGGGACAGACAGAGGAGGATCCTCGAGAAAGGACACAGGATTGCGTGGCTCAGAAGGCAACCTGTAGGAGTACCGGATCAAGGCCCGGACACGCACCCAGAACAGCCCTGCCAAAAGGAGGAACTCACTTGACTGTGCAAGCAAACCGCGTGGACAGTTTCATGATAGCCGTGAGGGCATAGCCTCGCGTGACAGATGCCGTCATGTTGGAGATGAGGACACTTTCCAAAACGTCAAGGACTTCATCCTCCGTGACCTGGGCAAACAAAGGCAAAGGTAGGAAAGGACCTGGAAGAAGAAAGGTCGGGGGCCGGGGGCCCAGCAGGCAGCTTTCCTCAGGTGCAAAATCCAGGGGGTGCCCCCAGCTGCGCCTGCTGTTCCTCTTGCAGAAGCGGCAGCTCCAGCTCCACTGAGACCTCTCTGGTCCTCCTCTCAACTGGAGAGACTCTATTCTGGGCTGCTTTTCTGTGTAAGCTAGGGAGAGGGTGGAATCTCTGACTCTCTCTCTTGTGCATTTTGCTATTTTATGTTATTTGTGCATTTTTAAAAACCTATTTATTTTTTGGCCCAGAAAAAATAAAATGAGACTGAAGCTTCCCTGACTGTGCCCGGGGTCATTTTGGAAACACCATGTACGTCTTACATTTTAAAATATCTTTTAAAATTTGTTTGAATCTTTTGTCCAAGGGGGCAGTGCTCATCTGTGGGGGCAGTGCTCATCTGTGGGGGCACTGCCCCCAAATGCACCCCCCAATGGCTACGGGCCTGGCCCCATTCTTTCTTCTGCAGGAATACCTGGATTGGCTCCTCTTCTTCGCATTGACCAGACACCAAGAGGTCTCCATATTCTCCCATGCACCAGGAAGCCACCTGCACTAGAGGTTGCTGGCAGAGATAAGAATACAGATCTCACGTGACCATATCAACAAACAACTCGAAGTCCATACCATCTTGCGGCCACAAACACCACGCTCTCTTTGGCAATGCAGGCAGCATTACACAGAGCACTTACTTGTGAGTAATCACCCAGAATGGCTTTGTAGAGTTTCTGCACAGTGTAAGCATGCATCTCCACACTATTGGTGATCAGCTGGATGAGGTTAGGCACGGCATCATCACGTACGTAACTCCCTGCCTGGAAGAAGGAGACCACATAGTCAAGAGGGGTTGACACGCTGTCACGAAAAGCCCAGGGGGAAGTTCTAAAAGCTGATTCGGAGTGGGAAGCCACCGCCGTTGCCTCAGCCAGCTCCAGCGCCCCGACTTGTGGATGCCCCCCCCCACAAGCCCTGGGGGCCAATGCCAGACATGCCCGGTCCTCCTTCTGGGCCCACTGGTGGACACACGAGGGTTCTTGCCCTCCCCACTGCCCCCATGTTCCGCTCTCTCCGTTCTTTAGCCTCATGCTGCCGCCACGGGTCCTTGAATCCATTATCTTGCCTCTATGGCCTGATAGCACCTTTTAAAGTTGCAACCAACTTCTGGTTTTAAAGCTGCATACTTCGTTAAACCCTTTGTTTTACAATGTTTAGACTTTTGGTGATTATTATTATATACCGGCTTTGTATTTTTCTCTTTTTTCCTTACAGACTGCTGGAGAACCAGTTTGTGGTTCAGGGCAGAACTGAAACAGTCAATTTCTACCCTGCCTTGGAGGCTGCTTTAGGCTCGGGATGAATGAACCCACACGGACCAAGCCACCAACGCAGAAGCCACAAAGCAGCCTCCACACAACACACCGCCCCAGACAGGTGCTCCCAGCGCACCCTTCAGGATGGCCCTCGTGGTGGGTGCTAGTCCACCGCAGCTGACACCTGAGCCATTCCCTCCCACTTAAGAAGGGCCTGATTGGAAGTTCTTAACCCAGAGGGAGGGAGGGAAGGGAGGGAGGGCCTTCAAGGTGGACTTGGGTACGGCAGACCTTGGACTGGGCCCAGAAGAGGAGGCACGCAGGGCGGATGCCGGGGAACTAGAGTCCACCCCATGTTGCCCCCGACACCTGTGCGGAGGCTGAAGCCTCCCCCCCTCCCCTCTCCAGTGTTGAAGCCTCCCAGCCATCGTTCATGGCAGCCCCCCAGGGGAAGCACGTTGCAGCAGTCCGTCCTTGAGGACAAAAGCCCAGCAGGATCCGGCTGCTCCAAAAAGGGCAGAACCAGCACAAGTAGCCGAGCCCATAAGAGGCCCACCTCCTCCCAGCCCTGCTGCCCCCTCGTCTCTAGAACTAGAGTCTCAAGGTTCTGAGGCTGCCCTGATAGACGGCACGAGAGACACACCCGCAGCGGCACGTCCGGCCTCACACAGCTGTGCAGGGGTGGAATGTAGACAGAGGGTCAAAAATACTGATTTTCCTGACCAAAATTTCAAAAAAACTGACCAAATACTGACAAATTACTGAACAATTTAATGTCAGCCTATTGATAAGCTAGTGTTTTAAAAGTAAAACTAGGACTTCATTAAAAATGATTATTATCTGGCCTCCACCATCCCCACAGCCAGCGCCATAGTCAGATGAGATCCAGATAAAAGGACAACACACCTTTTTATTAAACTTCTTAAAATGAAGATAGGACAAAGAACTGATCCCAGTATGTATCTATGCGGCAAGTTTCACTGGCAGTTTCATCTTCAAGTCTAAGAAGTTTCCATTCATCTGCAATCATGTTCAGTGGAATACCCATCGGGAGTGCTGCTGCTACTTTCATTATATTCTTGTGGGTTCCTTCCTTGATTCTCTGTGCTGGAGCTAAACATTGAAGATATCTGAGGATGGGCTTGTCCAAAGATGACTGGAGTAAAAGGTGTTTGCAGGCTGCTATGAAATGTTTTTTTGCTCTCGTTAAAAAGAGTAGCTGTTCCTTTTCAGAAAGTTTTTCAGTTCGTCACGGATTCTACTTTCACTGATTACTTCTCTCATAGGTATGTAGTGCTCATCACTGAAGGCTTCAAGAGACAATGGTGCTGAACTCTTACAAACATGATTCATTATGGTTCTTGTGAATGTTTTTATTTCACTGTGCATCACATGCACCAAAGGCTCTTCTTTCTGGAACACTCCAGTGAATGTTGTAAATAAGCGGGCACTTGTTCAAAAAAAAAAAAACCACCTCTGCTTTCATTGTCTCATGTTTTAAGAGGCTGATTATGTTTCTATATGTTGTGGAAGATTTCACCAAATCACTTTTACTCTTAGGAACAAAGTCCTTAAAGTACTTCATAACTGAACTAAAAACAATCTGTCTTCTCACTGGGAAGTCATCATGTTTTCCCCAAAATACAGTAATGGGGGGAAAAAACACACACAAACTGCATTCACAAAAATCAAAGAAATACTGACTTTACTGACAAAGTTTTTTAAAAACTGACAAATCACTGACCAAGATGAAAAAACTGACTTTTACTGATTTTACTGACCATTTCCCACCCCTGCTGTGAAGCAAAGGGCAATACTGGTGACTGACAATGAGGGTCTGTGGCGAACCTGGACAAGTGTGACGGCCCAGGAGGAGACCAAAAGGCTCCCTTCCCTAGACCCCGCTGAGGGATTCCAGAAAAACAATGAAGCCATTTCCTTCAACGATACAGGAACGACTGTGCACAGACACTCCACGGGAACCTCAGCCAGCAAACACACACATTTCACTTCTTTGCTTGTGCCACTAACTCTATGCTGAATTACCCTGCTAGATGACCCTGGTTGCAAGCACCAGAGAAACCTGTGAGCCTTCTTAGCACGCCTGAAGTATAATGCAGCGTAAAATTCAAACCTAATCAGGAAAGGTACAGTGACTGTTTTCAACAGCAGTAAATGATGATAATGCAGTCCCTCTAGCTCTGCTAACCTGCCTAACACCAGTTGTGTTGGCTGAGAAATCTCAGGTGCTTGGGAAACGGTATCGGCCTTGTTGATGAGCTTCAGATAATGTGGCTGATGGGACTGACTCTTGTAACAGTGCTGCCTGAGTGGCTACAGACACTGAGTTAGCATTGGAGTTCTTCCAAGGCCTACTTCATGGTGGCCCACTGTCGTCGCTAAGAAGCCGCTTTAGATTGGGGAGCTGTCTGTAAGCCAGGAAAGGCTGACCACTCAAGGGGGGGGGGGGAGAGAGAGAGAGAGAAGGGTTGCTATCCAGAAGTGGTGGTGATGGGCTGGCGTGGCTGGAGCTGGGAGTTGTACACTCCACGGTTTCCTGTTGGCCTGTCCTTGTGAGTGGCCATTTCCGGACACTGGTCTGGCCTCTTCAGTCTTTTTATTAACTTCTTTGCGTAGCTACTGTAACCCCAAGAGTGCTTCCACGAGAGAGAGGAAATGGAGCAAGTGCAGAGTTGTATTGTAGGGCTTGGCTGTGGGCTCTGGGCTGGGCACGGCACCTGGAAGGACGTGTGATGGTCAGAGAGTCTCTGGCATAAGACGATACTTGCGCATCCCTCGCATAGTTGCATAGTAGAAGCAGGTGGGTCACCGTGTTGGTCTGAAGCGGCAGAGCAAAGTTGGAGTCCAGTCGGGCACCTTGAAGACCAACAATGCTTAATTCTTGGCATAAGCTTTCGTGTGTATGCGCTGGTTCAAGTGGCTGGCGGAGTCAAATCCTATCAGAACTTTCTCTTGCAGGCTTCTTTGTCACTCACCCAGAAACCATTGTTACTAAGTGCAGGAGAGGTGGGGGTGGTGGGAGCTCAGTCTGCCATTAATGCCTCCGCCCGAAGGGACAAGCCGCTGCCAAACCTGAAATAAATCGTGGCTGACGACCAAGTGGGGTGTTGTCAGGGACGGTTAGGCCTCTAGACGGGACATGGATCGTGGCTTCTCAGGGGCGAGTTCACTGTGTCTTACAAACAAATGGCTGGGTGGCTGGTGGCCTGCGGCCCCCGAGGGGGGAGTCGTCCAGACACTCCCTCCATGACTGTGCCAGAGGCAGTGGGGCTCCCCCACTTACTAGGCCAGCCAGAGCTGTCAAAGGGCCACACAGACGGCGGAAGCTCCCTGGTCCAAGCCAGACTGCTGGGCTGATGTGTTGGCAGCTACTCAAGCCTCAAGGCGGAATGGTGCCCCTCCAACAGTGCTGCCAGAAATCTTGGGAACGGAGTCTGAGATTCCAGAAATGCAAAGGCCTGCAATTCCATCGAGCTTTGTTCCACCCAACCCTTCCCTCCCTCCACTGGACTCTTTGCTTGAGATGTACCATTGGAGAGCCAAGACATACTACCATCCGGCTTCCATAGCCCTAGTCCAAGCACCAGAAAAAGCATAAGAGGGGACAGTCCACCGAGCCCAGGAAAGACCCTGGTCTTCACAGGGGCCTCTTGCATGCAAAGCGGTCCTTCTGCGTATGGGAGCACTTACCGTTGTCAAAACTCTCATGATGGTGTCTATGTGCCAGCGCTTGGAAGGAGCGTATCTGGAAAACCAGCAGACAGGCCTGGGTGAGTGAGGAGGCCCCCCTGTAGCCCTTTGACACAGCTTCCCCGTATTGCCTTGTGGAATCATGCAAAGCAAACATGCTCTGGCTGTGTCTGCATGTATTTATTCTAATAACTTTTACACTGCTGTTTTCCACAGCAAGCAGTCTTAAGGTACAGCAGCTTACTTCCAAGGTGCAAACAGGACCGTAGTAAGGTTGACAACTGCTGTGTGGGAGGGGAAAGGAAGCAGAGTCCCGAAATTCTAACGGGAGAGTGGAGCACAGGACCCCTCCCAACTGTCTGCCCCACAGGGACGAGAGGCTTAGACGCAACCACAAGGTTGGAAGCCCAGCAGGTGGGAAGGGCATTGAGCCAGGAAGCTTCACTGAAACACTTAGAACTGCAAACACACTGGAAGCAGCACTGCCCGCCATAATGAAACCCACAGAAGCTGCTGGAGCCAAGGCAGCGGTAAGCCAAAGCACCGGGGAGGGGGGTGTCCCCCTACTGCGTGCTGGCCCAGCAGCAAGAACAACAACTACCCCAGGGGTCAGTTAACAGTCCCTCCCACACTGTAGCTGCCCTGGAGCAGGTGTGTGTGTGTGTGTGTGTGTGTGTGAGACGGGGGGGGCAAAGACCTGCTGCTGAGCAGCCACAAGCAGAGAGGCTCGCATGCATACAAAGGTATAACCCCAACCTCAGGACATCTTACTTCTCTGCCGCAAGGAATATCCCTGATGCACAATCCGCCTTGAACTCCGGCTCACAGGAGTCCAGAAAATACAGCAGTTCCTTCATCATTCCTCGGATGTTGTTCCCATTCACGAGAGCGAAGCTTAGCTCCATTGCTCGCCTGGGAAAGGGGAGAGGAAGACATTTTCAGGACACGTCCGTCTGCTGACTCGGCCCTCAGCAGCCAGAGCCTCTCTGGGGCCAGGGATGTGGCTTGCTAGCCGCATGAATGTCACCACTGCGCCAGGCCCTCTGCAGGTGCATCCATCTCCGGCTTCATCCTACAACAACACCAGCAAGACCCCTCCCATTCTGGGGACTGTGACGCACCCAAAGAGCCCATTGAGTGGGGCTGTTGCCAGCGGTGGGGAGCACGGGACGGTGCCCCCATAGACTCTGCAGCGCTCCCACCACCACAATCTCCCCCTCCCCAAATCAGCAACGTCCTCGCCTGAATCTCCTTGGTTTTTTAATCCTTGCTGCAGTGCTGTCCCAAAGCCCTGGCCATGGTCGAGGCTAAGTGGACGCCCCACTAGGGGCCGGGGACAGCCAGCAGATCTTGACGGGCAGAGCACAAGCCTATCCGGGACACGCGCGCACACACACATGGGGAGAGGTGGTCCCCCCCCCCCGGCATGCTGATCCCAGGGGGGCCACGCCAGGCTCTGAATGCCAAGACAGCCCCACTCACCTCTTGATGGAGACATCCAGATCCTTCAGGCAGTCCACTATGGTGCTTCTGTGCCGCTGGACCGCATTGTGGTCAGTCTGCACAGTCTTCAACAAGGATGTCAGAGCTACATACCTACGACAGAGGAGCACAGCAGCCGTTCTGCATCACCACCCAGGTGGGGAGATTTGCTTCCCTGCTTGGGAGGGAGCAGCAGGGGGTGGGGCTTGCCCAAATCACTCCTGCCAGCCCCCCCCGGGGGGGGGGATTTGTTCCAGCCCTCTGCATCTAAAGCAGAGCACACGCAAAACTACAGCTTCTTTCCTAGAAGAACTGAGCCTGGCTTGGGAGTCTTCTGGGAGCCGTGTAGCAGCTTCGGAAGGCACGCGGTCCAGGCTCCCGCATGGCATACTTTGCCATGTCTCGGTTCATGCAGAGTCTGCAACTGGTTTGGCCACCCCTTCTAGAAGGAAGGCAGCATCACTGCCACCTCGCAGAGACTGTCTGTGTCGTTCCTGGGGGACTGGGGTGTCTGTCAAGGGACCTGGGCTTGCACAAGCCACAGGGGTGCCCATAAATTCTTGGACTCACCTAATATTCTTGTCATTATTGAGTAAGAAGCGGCCAAGGATATTAATGGCCAAGACCTAGAGAGAGAGAGAGAGACAGGTACACATATACACGTTCATGTGACTTTATGATCTCTCCATAGCCAAACGACGACAAGAGGAAGTGGGATTTAGGACCAAATCCAAGGCCAGATACTGGCTGGTTGCCCTAACTATGCTATGCCGGGGCCTCAGGCTCTCTCAGGGGGAAGGCAACCATTTCCCACACATGCCAGACACAGCCCTGGCCGGACATGGCGCCAGTGCCCCTCTCTGACTCTCGCGCACGCCCTGCTGAAGGTATCCCTGTGGTGACTCCGTTACAGGCTGGCCCCCAGTGAGCGAGTCTGATGACCACTGGAGAAACCGCACTTGGAAGGCCACCACGTAGGTGAGGACAAAGACTGCTGCTCCAGAGGGTGAGAGACTACCGCTAATGGGCTTCTGTTACAGAAAGGCAAATTTCAGAGGGGCGCTTGGAGAAACTCTTTAACACGAAGTTTGACAATGGAACCAGTTACAAGGGTGTGTGTGTGTAGGGGTAGGGAGGGTTAAGACGCCCCTGCTGAGGTCCTCAAGCTGAGGCTGCCTAACCTCTGCCGGGGATTGCTTCAGACTTCTGCACTGTGCCAGGGGTGGATGGCTGCATATGCATATTTCAGGGGCCTCCCCTAACTCCCCAGCCAGAATGCTGCCTGGATCAGGTTCCCAGTGCTCTGCCACATCTCTGCCCCAGAAGCACAGCACTCTCCGATCCCACCAGCACAGTAGAGCATCCGGCAGGGGAAGAATACGTACTCGCAGGCCGCTCTCAGACTTGATGTCCATAATAGTTAAGACGGTTTCATACAGAATGGCATTGCCCACATTTTTACTGGTTTCGGTATTGGTGGCCACCTGGAGCACAGAGGAAGGAAGAGAGCCAGTCTCGTTTTGCAAGTCTGCCTCCAACTGCATTGGCTGGGCAGGTCACAGCCCCCAGATCCACTCACCTGGGCTAGGATGTCATTCATGGCTTCACTGGAGTCATCATCATTCCGCCCAAGAATTCTCAGCAACCGGAGGATGCGCACCTGTAAGGACCAAGTTCACCTTCAAGCCACAGAGCTCAGGTGCCAAAGGTGCTGACCACTGGGACCCCCCTCTGTAGTGGTGAGGGCCACCCCTGCCCAGCCAGGTGAGTTGGGAAACCTTTCTCCCTGCCCATCAGTGCCAACCGGCGGTGGGATTTGGGCCTGGTCACCGAGTCCTTACCTGCAGAAAGGGATCACTGATCCCAGAGACGTCATGCTCAGGGGAGTAGCCAGACATGATGAGGTTCTTTAGGATACGAACAAGCTGAGGGACTAGCTGCAAAGAATACAGGGCTGTCAGAGACCGACGAGAGTGCCCAAGGATGAGGACCTCACCAGGCAGAGGCCTGCGCCCATCTACATGGAGGAACTCCCACAACTTGCCTCTCTCATCCCAGAGTCACTTCCCGGAGCAGACAGCTCAGACGGACAGACTCTCCGCCGAGCGCTTATAGGCATCTGGGTGGGGAGCCTTTCACAGGAGACGGACTGGCTTGGCTGGAACTGGGCACAGCCACGCAGCTCTGGGAACCCAGCAGGTTTTTTCCCCTGGCCCCCCCC
>NW_015177070.1:166035-168046 GCF_001447785.1 Gekko japonicus
CCCACCCACCCCAGTGACTGCTGTTCCAGGCCCAGAAGATGACAAAAAACCTCAAGGATCACTGGGGGGCAAACTGGCCTGGAGGAAAATTCCTTCCTGGCCCCAAAGTGGTGACTGGCCTTTCCCCGGGCGTGCCAGAAAGGGGCCACAAGAACGAAGCCCGGAGGCAGCCCTCCCTGCCCGTGATCTGCCCGAGTTCACAGCATCAGCCCTGCTGTCAGGCGTGGCACCTCTGGAGGGGCAAGCTGGGCTCCCACCAGAGAGGCAACTCTGGGACCACAAGGCCACTCGTGACCCTTCAAGCTTGGCTGGTCCAGCTGTGTTACTGACAGTTTTCTTTTCCACTGTGAGAGAGAACATTTTATGCTGATTTAAATTTTTGCACGATGGTCTTATTTTTCAGTGCTGTTTGAGATTTTTTAAAAAAACCCTAAAGAAGCAGGACACAAATACCTGACTTAATAAATAATGCCAGCTAACAGGCATAGGGCTTTGTTTCATCCTGAGAGCCTGGTAGAAAGTCACAGTTCAGCCCTAACTTCACCGAAGGGGGTCCTAGAGAAGCCCACCCTCCTCCCTGCCTGCGTAAGTTCAAGCTGCTCTCTTGAGGACCCTGCACTTCTTCCCATACTCTGTGTCAGAGACAAAATGTGATGGTGGGGCAAAGGGGCGTATTACGCTAAAACCTGGCAGTCATCGGGCCTCTGAACTGGCTGACAGCCCTCTCGGGGGGGGGGGGGGGCTCTTCTCTGCCGGGGAGGACAAGGGGAAGGGAGGGGATGCTGCCTTGTGGGCAACAGCCAGCAAGGTGTACAAACCCCAGGCAGCCTTTCCATGGGCCAGAGACCTCACACACACCCCCCATGGGGAAAGGAACACCTTCGTGACCCCACTCCCCCATCCCTGAACGTGGCTTTCCCCTACCCGAGCATGAGTTGCCAGAGACCCCACCGACAACCCTGGCGGAGCCATTCAACAAGGGGACGGACTGCAAGCGGCTTCATTAGGACCTTAACTGAGCTGACCACAAGCGTGTTAGGCAAGCTGCAGCATTAGTGCCATAAGCAGAGGCCCCCCCGACAGGCCCAAGGCCAGCATGCACGTGAAGGGGTAGAAGAGTGAGCACCTCTTACCTTCTCATTCTAACACACAGCAGGGTTCCAAACAGAGAGAAAGGACAAAAGAGATGAAGCAGGCGTTAGGCCAAGGAGACTGCTCACAGCATCCTCCTCCTCCACCACCACCGCCACCACCACCGCCACAACGGCACTGGGCGGGAAGGGCAACCAAGGCGACAAAAGAAGCACACACCGGGGTGGGGTGGGGGGGGGGATGACGGTTTCATCGCCTCCCCTGCTGCTTCTGGCAGAGGTCCTTTCTGCCAGAGGAGACCCAGGGGGCCGGCAGAGGTTAGGCAGCTGGAGAAATGGCAACCCTCCATCAGTCCAGAGTGGAGGAAATGAAGCCACCCACCCCCCTTCTCACTGTTGGGTCTTGCGCAGACCAAGAAGGCAGATGTCTGCCCTATTCCAGGAGCAGAAGCAAGAGAGACACTTTGCAGGACAGAGGGGAGGCTTCAGGTCCCGGGTAGGGGGTGGGGTGAGGGTCAACCAAGCAACAGTTCTGCCCTTGGCTTAGACCGAGCATTTGCTGCTGTCCCGCAACACACACACACAGCACCTGGAAACCCCCCCCCCCCCCCCCCGCTGAGTCAAGAGGCTCCCCTCCGCACTGCCGACAGGAACAGAGCAGCAGGTTCAGGACTGACCTTTCTAAAGTGGGCGAGCATGTCTGGGCTTCTCTCACACATTTCAGTGAGTAGGACAACAGAGGTGTGGAGAACACCTGCCCAAAGAGAGAGAGAGAGAGAGAGAGAGAATGAACATGGAGCCCACCTCTCCACACAGCCAAGCCCCAGGGACTTGCCTGGGCTAGACACAGACATGCCAGGGCTGGACACCGTCCTCCAGTTCGCACGCTGGCCGCTGAACAGCACTTCCTGGCCAGAGCC
>NW_015177070.1:168066-172078 GCF_001447785.1 Gekko japonicus
CCTTCACAGGACAGTCCCCTGCATGAGCCCCTGAGGTGCTCTGGGCTGCCCCAGCAGGGTGATGCCAGTCCGAGGCTGGGCCACCATTTTCACTCTGAAGGTTTGGCCTTTGATCATGGCAGCAGGGTGAGAAGGCAGGGCCTTGGTTTGATGCCAGGGCCATGGGCTCTAGGACCTGGCAGCACACAGCCGGCTTCCGCCTCTGGCAGGACCCAAAGCAAAGCAGCTTTGGCCTCCGGGGTCCTCCCCTCACAACAGAGACCAGGCCCCCTGCTGTCCGCCTGAGCATCGCATTCACACCACGTGGCAGGGTGGCGCCTGCAGGTCCCAGAGAAGCCTGCAAGCCGCACGGTCTGGCTTCCTTCACTCTGCTGGTCAGGAAAAGAGCCACGCCACCATCCCCACACGGAGGCCTGGCAAAGCGGGAAGTCCCAGGAACACGAAGGCGACACGGGGCTCCCCTGGCAGACACGGCCCCAGTGATTTCCCTCGCTGCTCCTGATTGCTGGCCATTACCATGATTTTTCTCGTTCAGCAAATTCTTTGTGGCTGGCAGGAACATCTCCATGAGCTCAGGCACCTTCCTGATGACATGAACGGCACACAGGGCTGCCTGCAGAAGGACACGGGCAGGAGACAGTCTGACAGCTGTGAATGCAGCCTCCACCCCCACCCCCCACCCAGTTAAAAAGCTAAAACAAATACATTTTTAGTTGCATCCCCCCCCCCTCTACATACGAGCCTCCAAGGAGGGCCTCTGGGAAGGGCCCTCTGTTGTCCCTCCCAGGGACAAGTCCAGGGCAAGGGAGGCTGCCTGTGGTTGGACAGGCCCATGAGACTGACCCCGCCAGCTTCTCCAGATTAGCCTCTCCTAGCCGGGAGCGCCTTCTCCTCTCTCCAGCTAGCCCAAGCCACCCAACACCTTCCCACAGCCTTGTAGGTACTCCAGGACGCCTGTCCCTGTTGCCTCCACCATTCCTACTCCTTGCTCACCCTCGGCCACTCTTCCGCTTCCTCTGCCCGAGGGCAGGCCCCATCCCCCCATCCCCTCTCGTGATCCCTTCCCCCCTGCAGGCCAGCTGCAACCCCCTGCCCCATACAGAAGGGTCTTCCTCCCGCGTGGCTGGAGCCAGCAGCTTCACTCCGGCTCCCACTGGACAGCTGCTTACGGAGGAAACGGGCAGAAGCAAACCCCACCCTGCCATGCTCCTCCACGGCAGCAGCACTCCCATGATGGAGCCCAGGAAAGTCCAAGGAGGCTGTGGAGCGGCTGCTGTGCTGGATAAATGAGCCCCTCCTAGGAGCCACTTGGAAGCACCTTGCAAGGTCAGGAGAACACAGATACCTGCCATTCCAGCCAACACTGGTGAGGGAGCAAGCCAAAGGCCGTCTTAAGAGGACGAAATGGCTCAAGGGTCACCAACCCTACGGGGAAACCCAAGGCCTTTGGTGGGTCTTGGAACTTCTGTTATCACCACAGGGCCTCCAAGCAAAGGAACCTCAGAACCTCCCTTCAACAGCTGAGTACCTTTTTCCTCAAGTAAGAGTTGGACGTTTTCAGGAGCTTCTCCACCTCCCCAGCTAGGTCACGGCACATCTCAGAAGAGCCCATGCAGCCCAGAGTACAGAGTGCAAGGCCCTGCACATACTGCGTGCTGTGATTAAGGTCACTAAGAGGAAAAGAAAGCAGCCCAATTAAACCCAAAAGGCAATGAGTACAGGGGGAAACAGGACAAGGCTGGCCAACGAGGCCTGCTGCTCTTCACGCAACTCTGGGAAAGGGATCCAGCAAGAAGTGGGGCTGTTCTGCCCGCCACAGCCTCTCCCAGCCAGTTCCACGGGGCTCCTCCTCCAGTTAAAAGGAGGCGCCAGGAAAGCTTCTGCCACACCTGAGACCCCGGTCAGCCACTGCCAGTCAGAGCGGACAGCGCTCAGCTAGGCGGACCAACAGTCCTACACGGTGGTGCGCAAGAGCTCCAGAGGCTCACATCTCTGCAAATCCAGCAGACAAAAGAACACGCATTTCTTGAAGCCAAGTCATGGCCACCCCACAGGCCGGACCTCCGTGGATCCAGAGGCAGGCAGGCAGGCAGGCAGCATCAGGGCATGGACAGAGCTGGAGCAAGACAACGCTGGTTAACTGCCCCACCAGCAGGCAGACCGCTGCTGCCTTCCTGGCTCTCTGTTCAAGGTGGGCCCTACAAGCATCTGCACTGTAGCCACAACCTTTGGAGGGGAAGCCAGACCAAGACATGCAGAACACCAAAACTCCTCGGGTCCATTCTGAGCGCTGCCATCTGAGTCCGGCCTTTGCAAAATCCCCACTACAAGCAAGAGCCCCCAAAGCCCAACAGCGGGACAGGAAAAGGCTTTACTTCTTGATGCAGTTGGTCATGAGAAGGTGGACATCCTGCCTCTCATCCAGCAGTAGCATGGCTCCAAGGTACCCAATCCGCTTGTCCGTAAATTTCTGAGAGGCAATCAGTTTGAGGCACTCCAGCTGCAGGAAGGGACAGAGAAATGGTTTGCTACAGGAGCCTTCATCCCAGTGGACCCTGCAATACAGGCATCAGAACACGGAGACCCCTCCCTCCCTCCCTCCCTCCGAGGGCTGTAAGGCCCGCTGGACTTCCAAGTCAACGGGAAAACAGGGTGGGGAAGAAGAAAAGTGAGTGGCACAAATGGCCAAGGGCCTCCCCTGACCCTGTGGCGGAGGAGGGACCTCAACAAACCCAGCAAGCAGAGAGGCCAGCGGGGATATGGCCAGAGAGATACAGCCATGCCATTCTCTCTCTCGAGGGGGGAAAATGGATATTCTGAAGACTGTGACATGCTGTTTCTTATCTAAATGTCACTAATTTATTTCTATTTATTAAAATATTTATATCCTGTCTTTCCTCTTTGCGCTGAACACAAATTCATTAAGTTTAACAAAGAGCATTTGGCAGGAAAAACTACATTTTTTTTAAACAGGCGGGGGCTAAACTTCCCAATCAGTCTACCCCCCAGCAGCTACTGTCCCACCCAACGTGGGAGACGCTGGAGGAGCAGGGAGACGCTGCTGAAGCCAGACAGCAGAGCAGGAGCCCCTGACCCCCTCCCCCGCCCACTGCTGCCCTCGAGGGCAGAGGGGGGGAGGGACGGGCAAGGACAGCAGGGGGGCGGGGGTGATGGAGAGGACAGGAGGACACAGTGAGCGGGCAGAGGGAACGCAAACAAGCAAGGGGCAGGTGGGCAACAACAGAATCACCTGGAAACACAAAAGCACCCTCCTCCAAGAATGTAAACAGAATCTGTTTCTTACAAAAATATTTATAGTGACATTACATAAACTAACAGGCAAAGTACAAAGTGCATTATTACATTAAAAGACACACAAAATACAAGTGGAAAATAAACCCTGCTGAAATACAATCATAAAGGGACAGAGCCAAAAAAGTCTTCCCACAGGCCATTTATTACAACAAGGATTGCACTGGCCCATTCACAACAAGCACACCGGAACACTTAGGAAAATTCAGAAATGGAATCAGCCATCTGCAGCGTCTTGCAGCACTTGATGGAATTAAATCAGAGAGATCATTCCCTCCTCTGTGCCAAGCCCCTTCGTGTGATAAACAGCATCTCCCCTGGGAGAGAGATCCAGCATTTCTTAACAATCCATGCTTAGCTGGAGGTCACCTGGTCAGGTTGTTTACCACCCACTTTCATTAACCAATAATCTGGAATACTCTGGATCATTCCGCTACCAAGCCAAGTATTACACAACTTTATATAATAGACTTATGGATTCTGAGGGAAGAGGGAAGGCCATGCTTAGACTGGAGGCCACCACCAATGCCCAGTTCCAGCACTGCCGCTCAAAGAGAAGGCGGCCTACCTGTCCAAAGTGTGCAGGGTAGCCCAGCATATGCATGTACAGTAGTTTGGCTACATTCCGGCAGCGGTACGTGTTGTCCTCTTCTCGGAAAGATGACCGGATGGCAGCACATTCCTTCTGCATCTTCTCCCG
>NW_015177070.1:172117-181393 GCF_001447785.1 Gekko japonicus
AGCTCCCGGAGTCTGATGGGGGCTGGCATGTTCTGCGAAAAGGGGGGCGGCAGGGAAGAAAGAGTCAGCTGGTCTCTGCCCACACTGCTGTGGCTGCTGCGTGTGTGAAGCAGGCCCGGAAAGCTCCAGATTTCTGCCGCCAGTGAATCGGTATCCCTCGGGAGCCTGGCAGGGGCTCCTTACCGGGCTCAGCCAAACCCCCTGGGCTTACTGTGCAGGCAATACCTACCTAGGTTCACTATTCAGGGTTCCCCCAAATCAACAGTCTAAACATTGGTCCATGAATATTTATGCCAAAATAAAATAGTGTTAAAGTTCCACACAGCTCTAATTTCAACCCACAAAGGGACCTTCCTAGGTATTTCGGCCTTGAAAGGTTTACCCCACCTGCCACGATGCACAAACCATCTGTGGACCTGCATGAGGACCAGCTCCGTTTCAGGCAATTAACACAGCTACAGTCATGCCGTGAGGCTGCAGTTCTGCTGCCACTGTTGGGCTGCAGAATCATATCATGCAGGACAGCTGGAGGAAAGCTGTGTGGTTGCTGCACTGCCCACCTGGAAGATAAGCCACCCTCATCACAACTAGCCCCAGTTTTAGCATATTTGCCTTTCTGCCCTTTTCAAAAAAAGGATGCTTCCTGCTGGAGGCTACTCTTGAACTGGGACCTCTGCCCTGAACACGCCTCTCTGCCCACCCTCCCTCAGGCTCGGAGGGGAGCACCTGCTTTGCATGCAGAGGGTCCCTTGATCAATCCCTGGCACCACCAGCTACAGACTCTCAGGTAACAAGGACACAGGCAGCCTCGTATGTCTTTCCAAATGAGGCAAGAGCCCCACTTCTTCCCCACTTAAACCCTTGATTTTGAAAATGAACCCAAGAATGCCGTGGCCTACGGAGCTGTAACCTTGAGCCATCTTTAGCCTCCTGGGGTCTTATTAAATCCTGCCCAGTGTGAACTCTGCCCTTCCGGGGCAAGGTGCTTGAGAGAACAGTTGGCAGTCCAACGCTAAGGTGTTCTGGATGAAACTGATTATCTAGACTCCAGGTAAGACAGTCTCTGTCCCAGCTGAAGGACTGAAGACAGCTTGGTTGCCCTGCTTAAAGATCTGCACCGGGCAGCTGACGGAGGGAGTGTGTCCCCACTGGTGCTTCTGGGGGACAGAAGGGGGAGGGGCACAGTCAGGCTCAGAGAGCCCAGAAAGTGGTGCCAGCGGGCACTACTGCAAGGCACGGCGGGGTCCTGCTGAGCAAGATAATCCTGAGATCTGAAGTGCCATTGATATACAGATGGTGCACAGCCCTGCCGCTCTAGGAAACCTGGCAATGGAAACACAGAAGCTGTGCTTGGAAGTTGCAAATAGCTGGTAGGCCAATAAATGGAAACTTAATCCAAGGAAGACAGAAGTTATGCTGGAGAGAGTTAAAGTACAAGAGATGCTTCCGCTTGTACAACCCCACTTGGAAGAACTCCCCTGTGCAGCAGCTGGGGGCTGTTCTGGATCCTGCCGATGCTTGCAAAATAGGTTGCATGGACGAGAAGGCACAAGAAGAGAACAGGAAAAAACCAGAACAGTTATCGCCCCCCCCCCAGGACCTCTTTACAATTCTTCCAATAAAAAAGGGGAAATTCGGGGGAGTACCAATCCCCCCCCTTTAACACGGGGCTTTTCTCACTCAAAATGTAGAGTATGAAGAAGTCCACTTGAAAACTGAAATAACTCCTTTAGAATGAGAGAAACAAGATACAAGATTTTACTCAAAATGTGTAGTATGAAAATCTTTGTATAAGACAATCCACAGCATTAGATACAACAAGCAGTGTGACCAGTGAGATTCATGGGGGCGGAATCCCATCTCTCCCCCCCCCGCTCATCTGGCCACTCACCCCGTCCTGAAGAAGTGGGGGGACTCCCTCTCCCCCCCACCCCCGCATGCTTGCAGCTCCTTCTCACTCAGCTGCCTGCTGCCCCGCCCGGCTCCCCCTTCGCCCGCCCCCACTGCCTCCTCCCCACCCATGAGGACACACCTATCAACTGGCTGTGCAAAAGTGCAGACAACATGCCTCTCTTGGGGGGGATTTAACCCCCCCCTTTTCTGGGTCCCCAGGCCTACAGAAGAACAGCCCCTTCCCTGAACCTGGCCCCATGCTCTGGATCTGTTGATCCACAAGGGGACCAGAATCAATGTTAGATAGAGGATAATTCCTTTGTTTGCTACAGACATATACAACATTTTCAACGGTATTTTTATTTGAATGTACATCATGTTGGCAACGGAATGTACACCAAAGCCTTGCATGGCCTTGGAGCCTTGTAACTGCAGCCCCCCCCCCCCCCGTTCTGCCACTCTTTTGAGCGGGGCCTTCCGCAGGAGCCACCCTTCGAATGGGTGAGATCCACAACTGTCCACACACGTGTGCTTCCTCTGCTGTCACCCCCCCCCACCTTGTGGAAGGGCCTTCATGTCATTCTGCAAGCTGTGTAAAACTGAGTTGTTCAGGAGTGTTCTACAAACGTAACTGGGTTATTAGACTACTGTGTACAGGATGTACTATAGTTTCCTGCATGTAGGACCCGGGTGTCCTTTTACTGTTTTCAGATGATGTACTTCCACTTTTCTTCATTATATCCATACTAGGAAAAAGGCCCGTTGTGGGAATAAATACAACAACCTCTAGAAAGAGGCTCTGGGCGGGTGCCCCGGCCTTGGACACTCAGTGTCAATTTGCTGTGGCGACCTCAGCAGGGTATAATGACACTGAGTCCACCATTTTCTCCAGAGGAACTGATCTCTGCTACCTAAAGAACAGTTGTAATTTTGAGTGATCTCCAGTCCTCACCTGGAGGTTGGCAACAAAGCCCTGACTTCTACGTCACATTGGCTGTCGTACGGGGGCCACCTCAGCAGCATATAAGGATACAGAGCCCACCATTTTCTCCAGGGGAACCGATCTCTGCCGTCTGGAAAGCAGTTGTAATTCTGAGTGATCTCCAGCCCTCACCTGGAGATTGGACACATTTTGCCTCAGAAGAGCAAAACTGTTTGGAATGTTAGAGGCAAAAGCCAATCAAGTCGCATATGCAAACGACCTCTGTGTTCCGAGGCAGAGGCCAATGAGGCTGCATATGCAAATGACCTCTGTGTTCTGACTGGCTGTGGGGGGGAGAGGAAGAGCAAACTGTTTAGAATGTTGGAGGCAAGACTCAGGCAAAGCAGCCAGTGGATAGGGAGACCCTCCGAATGACAGATCAGAGAGCGAACTGATTTTGGAGCGTGTGGAATGTTCTAGAGAAGTGGCACCACCATTTGGCTTTTATTTATGGGGGAGATGCTCTGTATCATGCTTTAACATGCTTGCTCATGCAGATCTTGGTACTCCTAGCCCTACCCTTGCTGCTCATTAGCTGTCTTCTCATGTTGATTGTATTGACTTGCAATGTCTTGATTGGGTGTCTCTGTTATCCATTCCCACTGAGCAATCCACTTTGACTCTCAGAGAAAAAGCAGACTATAACTACAGTAAATAATTACAATAGTAAATTATGTGATCAATGATAACACAGTATTGAAGAGTTCAGCATTTTCTATGGTATAAAGTGCAATATTCAGATATGCTAATAGTCCTCTCAGAGAGTTTCTGTCCAAATCATACTTTCTTTACTTTACTACAGAATTCGTTTTCACTTTCAAGCTTTCCACTCCTACCTTTCAGATGGCAAAAATTAAGTACCTGTGCTACAGTAGCATAGAGTACGGCAGTTTGCAACTGTTTCTCACGTACGGGGTATACTTGCAATTTTTCTTACAGAAAACAGAGATCTTGATACTTTGAAATCCTATAAATATGCCAAATAGTACAATTTCATATGCTAAATTATAAATGATGTATTTTACCCTGCTGAATCAGAGAAAAAAAGTTTAGCTTTGATGTGAAAATAAGGAGGAGGAGATTGGATTTATACCCTGCCCTTCACTTGGGAGTCTCGGAGCAGCTTACAATCACCTTCCCTTCCTCTCCCCACAACAGACATCCTGTGAGGTAGGTGGGGCTGAGAGAGCTCTTTCCAGAACTGTCCTTGAGTGAACAGCTCTGATGGGACTATGGCTTGCCCAAGGTCATCCAGCAGCTGCAAGTGGAGCAGTGGGGAATCAAACCCGGTTCTCCCAGATTAGAGTTCGCACACTTAACCACTGCACCAAACTGCATTGCTTATAAGCACTGCATATATTTCAGTTTCTCTAAAAATTACTGGGGGTGTTTTCCACCCATGAAAAAAGAACAGAAAAAACTCATCTCCTTCCATGGTTTCACAGTTCCCAGAAATTTTATGTCTCTAGATGGAGAAAGCTAGGAGCATCCTTTCCCAACAGCTGCTGCCAAATCCCAGGTCCTGAAAATTCAGCCTTGATCATAAATGCCCTCATTAACATTGAAAAGGGACTCCAGTAATGCACTTTAATTAGGGTTGCCTTTGGACAAGCGGTACAAAGTGCAGTAGCTATAGGGTGCTGAGTGGGACATGATGTGGCCACCATATTCCCCTGTGTGACAACTGCGCTGGATCCCATCTGTTTCTGGTCCCAAATGTTAAACAGCTGTGGACCTGGGCACCTGCGGAACCCCCGGCATCCATAGGAACCTGCCCACCAGTCGAGATTTGGAGTTGGCCTACTCTGGATGCTGACACTGCAGGAGGTACAATCAGTGGGCAGATTTATAAACCTCAGGATGAAGCAAACCAACCAAGGCACTAAGAGAAAAATAACTCCAGGTGAAGCTCATGCGGCTCCACACCCTCCAGCGGAAGCCTAATCCTGGGCTCCCTCTCAGGTTCTTTCTGACCACATCTTGGCCACTCTGACTCAAACTGATGCACCACTCTCCAGTTTTGCTCACAAGCAGCAAGTACTATCTTGAAGGGCCGTGTGGACCACTGAGTAAGAGATACGCCTTGCCTTTCTCCCCTCACAGCAGAACTCAAGGCCGCATGTGTGTGCTGCATTTCTAGGAAGTCCCTCAGATCCAGGCCTGCAAAGGCCTCAGGTACCTTCCAACCCTAGTCCCGGGAAAATAAAACTATCAGGATCACTGATTCATTATTTATTTACAAAATTTATACCTGGCCTTTCTGCCCTTATCAGGGCCATGAAGGTGGCTTAACAGATTAAAAACGTACATGATTTAAAATAAGTCTTAAAGACCATTACAATTAAACACACCTCATAAAAACAAATAAAACCAAGCTAAAATACACTTATAAAAGCAACATACAAAAGGGACCAAGGGAGACACAGCAGCATCAATGGGCAGGACAGGATCCCTGGGGAGGCCATTCTGGAGCTTTGCTGCCAAGCCAAGAAGGCCCCCCTCTCCCAGGTCCTCAGAAGGCCGGGTACCCAAAGCAGGGCCCTGGAGGACGGCTACCATGGTCCACAAGGTTTGTGAGGGAGAATGCTGGCCTCATGACATGCAGGGCTTTAAAGGTCAACACACTAAAGGGTGCCCAGAAACAGATTCGGGAGCCAGTGTCGATGAGACAAGACTGGAGTGATATGGCCCCTCTGACCCACTCCAGGCAACATCCTGGCTGTAGGCACTCTGTTTGTTTGTTTTTTAAGCCCCGGAGGGGATTTTTTATTGCATTTTTTTTTATAACACTACAAACTACAACAGAAAATGGGAAGGGGGACTACATTTATGGAATAAAGAAAGATACCCACTACTGACTAAAAACCCAAGAGAGGAGATCATCCCACCAGTTTAACCATACATTTAGTCTTAATCCCGTTAATCTTACTATCAACTGAGTCAAGTTTAACATTGACTTTTTCCAAGTCTTAAGTTTAAAATTTAACTGTCAAACAGAAACACCCCAAAGCATCTCACTTCAACATTTTTTAAAGGCACAATTCAGAGTCCTTCAGCCTTTACTTCTCCTTGACCAGTCTCTTCTGAAGTTTATAAGGACTTTTAGGGGCTGCCACCCCTTTCTCTGAAAGAGAGTCCTCCCCGGACGTTTCTGAGTCCATCTCGCCATTGGACTTACTGTCCTCCCCTTTTTCTCCTTCTTCCCCTGGCCCTCCCAACTGGACTCTTAAAAATTCCCGTGGTTTCTGGACAGAGTCCATCTTTTCTTTTTTATCCTTGATTTTGAAGGTTATGCCTTCTGGAGTTAGCCATCTATATCCAATTGCATTTGTCTGTAGAAAAAGAATTAATTCTTTATATTTCTTTCTCCTTTGTCTTATCTCAAATGGAATGTCTTTCAATGTTCTGATGGTATTCTCCCCCACTTTCAGGGGTGCTCCATATCTGCTTTCAGGATTGCATCCCTCACATGCCTCTTCGAGAATCTTACCACAATTTCCCCAGGCAGATTATTTTTCTGTATATATCCTGAATATGACCTATAGGCCACATCCATTTCGTTTAACAGGAGTTCCGCCTTCATATCTGTCACTGGGGCCAATATATCACTCATTAGTTCCTTTAGATTCTCTCCCTTTGTCTCTGGCAAGCCCTGGAAGCGAAGAATCATATTAGCATTTTCCATTTGTAATTATAGCAATTGATCTTCCGTAGAAACTTGCTTCTTTTCCATCTTTTGAACTTTGTTTTTCACCTATTGTGCAGTGGTGTCCACTTCTTTCACTTTTTCAGCCATTTCATTCATCATTTTAAGTGTCTTGGTTATCTGCGTCTGCTGTGTGGTGATGCACTGAGTCTTTTTTGACATCTGTTCCTTGAGGTTACTCAACTGGTCCAGTAGAGCGCGCATGGATTCTGCCAAAGTCTTTGCCAGCTGGTTGTTTCCTTCCAGTTTGGGGCTCAACGTTAGTTTAGATTTCAAAAGTTTCTCTTTCTCCGTCCTCTTCCCCGCCATCTTTCTCGATTGTTTACTTTGAAAAATATTTTGAAAGTCTCTGAATTCAAACGCCTGAACTCACCTTGGTGAGAATTTCCTAACAGTTGTACATGCTTTCTCTTCCGCTCCCCCCCCCCTCGATTCGCTCAAAAGTTCATGCGGTTAGGAGGCGTCCCTCCCCCGCCTGCCTAATTTTCCATTTTTCAAAATGGGGTAGGGAGCTTTCTTTTCTCTTTAACCGTCGTTTCGCTCAGTCCGACTCACGTTCATATCTGGTCTTCCGACCCCGCTTTGCTTCGTTTCGTCCGCTCGATCTCCTACGCTTGCCGCGGTCGGCATCACTAGATCCCATTCGGGCACTGCGCAGGAAGGACCATTGGGACGGAGGAGCGCCTCAATTCACCCACAACGCGCAGGCGAAGAGGCGACTCCTCGAAGTCCCCTGGCTAGAAGCCTTCCTCCAGGCTCCCTGGGGGGGTAACGGGCCAGCGCTCCCCCTCCTTCCCGCCATGCACAGACCACATCCCCGGGAGGTCAGTTCACAATAGAGACCAAAAGGTTTAACAAAAAGCATGGAAAAAGGGCAAGTTTTGGGGTGGGGGCTAAAAGGAGAGTGAGGAGCATCATATAGATATTTGGAGAGGGTGAGCCAGACATAAAGAGACCTAAGAAAGACTAAATCATTTAAGAAGGCCAGGGGAACAAAGGTCATAGGCAAATATATGTTCACGAAAAATTAAATACAGGTTTTAAGTGCGTTTGAAAAGTTAAGCAGCATTTGTATTACCCTTTCTAACTTAGCAAGAAAGTCGTGCTCTCACACAATCATTAACTTCCCCAAACATCCCCCCCCCCTCCCCAGACAATCATGATATCTGAACATGGGCTTAGAAGTAAAGATGAAGAAGCCCACATGAAGGGGCCACATAAATGTACGGAAGATTTTTCTACAAACCCAAGAGACCCTCCACCCCTCAGGTTTGCAGGAAAATCCAAACAATTACGTTTTTCTTTTAAAAACTAAACTGGAGAATCAATGTATATGCTTCTGCAGTCACTGCAATGCAAATTTAAAAAGTCAAGAAAAACTGAATGAAATCAACATTGGCTTTACAACCAATTTTTTAAAAATTAAAGACTGATAAAGGGGAGTGGAAGAAAATGTCCACCCAGAGGAGGACATGGCAGCAGTGGAGAAGGAGAGGAAGTAGGGACCAGGGAGGGATCAGGACACCCCTCCCCCTTGCAGACCACTGTCCACACCTGAAAGGGGAGGACGCTTTTAGTCTGCCCTTCCTCCAGGAGCTGAGTGGTGTGAGGTGAGAGAGAGAGAGAGAGAAATAAAAGGCTGGCCCAGCAAACTTCATGAGAGAGTGGGGATTTTAACCCAGGGCTCCCAGACCCCAGTTCAACACTTTCGCCATCATCCCACACGAGTTCCTCATAGGTATCAGGAGTTGGTGCAACTTGCCCACACCACCAAGTGAAGAACACACAGCATCAACCAGCCCTTCTTTTGTGAAGTCTCTGCTCTGTGACCGTCCTTCATTTCTCCTCCCTGCTCTTGCCTGACAACTTGTTGGCAGAGCAGGGAGGAAGTCCGCAGTGGTACACTCTCACTTCCTCTCATGGAAGTTCAGCTTAACAAATGTACACTGAATGCGCTCTGTGTGTCTAGGAAGGAACTAGAAGTGCCAATCTCAACTCTAAGAAATGGGCCTCATCGAGCTCCAGCTTGCCTGTGCATTGAAGTAGCAGTGGCACTCCTCCTCCTGGGGAAGCCTAAGCACAGCATGCAGCCGGGAAACTTAATTTTAAGCCTTTATTGGTTGCATAGATGTGTGTAAAGTGGAGAATCAAAATTCTGCAAGGAAGTGAAACTCCAAATCTGCAAGCCAGAAAAAGGAACAATTCCCTCTCTCCCGTGGCCTCCACGCAGAGTACAGCTGGTTCTGGCTTCCCTACGCCAGCATCACAAGCACGAAAAGGCAAGAGCAGGACTTGTGAATCCGACCCAAGGGTCCACCCAGGGGCCAGCACTCCGCCCCCCCCACCCCACGGTGGGCAATCAGCTGCCCCGAGAAGGCCGGTGAGCGGGGCACGGAGCCCCGGGACTGCCCTTCCGGCTCGGGGGACGAAGAGGCTTTGTGCCCCCGGACGCGGGACTCCTGCTTAACGGCCGCGGACGGGCCATGTCTGCTCGGAAGTGCGCGGCCCTCTCCCCCGCCTCCGCCTCCAGCCAAGGGAACGACGCCCCTCTGCCCCGAGCCCCCCTGGCCTCGCTGCCGAGAGCCGCCGCCGCCCTCCGCGCTCCGGGGCCGCTCTGTGCCGGAGGCCTTTGCTCGCCAAGGGACGGGCAGGGCGGAGGCAACCGGAAGGCCGGCCGGGGCGAGCCAGGCCAGCC
>NW_015177070.1:182742-191362 GCF_001447785.1 Gekko japonicus
GCCGTCGTACGGCCTGCTGTACAAGGTGGCGGTGCCGCCGGTGGTGAGCGTCAGCCCCCTGCCGCCGGCCTTCAGCGTGGCCTCGCCGCTCCTGCCGCACCCGGGCCTCCCCTACTCGCCCGTCCACTACGCCCAGCTGCCCCCGGCCCCGCTGCACTTCGTGGGCTCGCCCTACTCGCTGCCCTACGCCCTGCCCCCCGGCTTCTTGCCCGGTCCCCTCCTGCCCGCCTCCCGCCTCCCCCATTTTGTGCCATATGCCCCTCTCCTGCTGGAGGAGGCCGGCCCGCCCGCGCACGGCTTTGGCAAGGCCCCTGCCGGCCCCCTTTCCCTGCAGCCCCACGGCGGGGGCGGGGGGACTCAGCCGCTGGATGTGGGGCAGAGCAGGTTTCCAGTCCAGTATCAGCTGTCCCATCTGCCAGCAGGCTACTCGGCATTTGAGGTTCCGCTTGCTGATCAGAGCTCGGAGCTCCCACTGCAGGACTCCAAACTCATCACGGCTAATGGCGTGGGGAGGCCTGCTGCTGCCGCCGCCGCTGCGGGGACCAAACTGAGTGAGGTGCTGGACATGGGCAGTGGCAGTGCCGAAGGACAGTTGCCACGGACGACTGCAGAGTCCCCCGCCGACAGTCACTTCTTCACAAGCTGTCAGTCGCTGAGAACAGAAGTTTCGATGGCGTCTCAGCGGAGTACCCCAGAGACAGACTTGGAAGTGCAGAGGGTGGTGGGTGTGTTTGCTTCTCAGGATTACCCTGCTTGCTCAGGTCAGCAGATGGAGGGCTTGAGCCCTCTAAACCTCTCCCATCGCGATCTCCTTGAGCAGGGGGAGGAACCGGGGAGGAATCCCGGCCAAGCTGCAGCCGAGAAAAGCCACCCTCCCAGGCTGTCTGCAAAGTCTCCAGTGGAACTGCTCTACCGTAACCAAATTCTGCACGGCCTGACGATGGCCAATGGCAAGGCAGTCTCAGGGTCCCTCCCGCTGGCCGCTCAGGACGGCCTGGGGAGGGGAAGCCCGGAGGTGCCGGCCCTCGACCGCGCTCCCTCCCGGGGGGGCCACTTGCCCTCCCACTTCGTGAAAGGAGCCATCATCCAGCTGGCCACCGGGGAGCTGAAGCGGGTGGAGGACCTGCAGACCCAAGACTTTGTGCGCAGTGCCGAGGTGAGCGGGGGCCTGAAGATCGACTCCAGCACTGTCGTGGACATCCAGGAGAGCCCGTGGCAGGGCTTCGTCACCCTGCATTTTGTGGTTGGGGAGCAACAGAGCAAAGTGAGCATCGATGTCCCCCCTGAGCACCCCTTTTTTGTGTACGGACAAGGCTGGTCGTCTTGCAGCCCAGAGCGGACGGCTCGGCTCTTTGCACTCCCCTGCCACCGGCTGCAGGTGGGGGACGTTTGTATCTCCATCAGTTTACAGAGCCTGAATGGCAGGCCTGCTCCTCAGGCCAGCCAGGGAGCCCCCCGAGAGAGGCTCGGGAGGGCCAGCCAGGGCTTCCGAGAGCCGCAAGCCAGAGCTGAGGGGGAAGGCCCCGTGCAGAAGGGGGCTGTGTCACTGGGCCCTTCCCCTGAGTCCCCCCGTCTCGAACCCACCTCTCAACACGGCTGGGCTGGCCCCGGCTTCCAAAAGGTGGGGGAGGAGCCTCGGTCGCCCTTGGTCCGCCCCTCCTTCATTCCCCAGGAGGTCAAGCTGTCCATTGAGGGTCGTTCAAATGCAGGGAAGTGAGGCCCAACCAGTGAGTGGACAGCTGGCCGTGCAGAACAGGGCTTCTGCTTTGCTCCTCAGAGGTGCCTGACACCTCCCGTCGCTGTATGTCTAAAATCATTCCACTGGCAAGAGGGCCCCCCCCCGCCCCACCCCTTGCAGGGGCAGCTGGCTGGCTGCAGGGTAGGCTGTAATGGGAGCAGTTCTTCTGATGTGGGGAGAGGACCGGGACCCTAGAGTCCCTCTCTTCAGACAAGCACTTTAATAGGACACCTGCTGAAGGATATGGCAGGTGCCTCCCGGCTGGGGGGGAAACAGGAACGGGCACACACACACACAAGGGGGCTGATGCAGGAGAGGTCTCGCTCGGGCACAAGCCCCGCTTGCTCCTCTGTCTTAGGGAGGTGCAGGCCTGCCCTGGGCATTGCAGCAGATCTCCTCCAGCAAGGAGCAGAGGGAGCTGAGACAAGGAGGGCTGGCCTTCTAGCCTGGGCGGCTCCTCCGGGTTCGCACGACTCTCTTGGATGGGAGGCCCCCTCCCCACACCAGTGCTGTGCCCTCTTGGCTCCGCAGCCTCTCCCCCCCCCCCCCCCCCGGCTGCCCCCCCTTTCCCTCCTTGTAGTCTCCTTGGCTCCCCCCCCCCCCCCCCCCCCCCCCCCGGCCTGTCCCCTCTGTCACTCCTTGAAGTATCTGTGGCTCAGGCTGGTTGAGCAGTTTAGCACTGAATGATGACGCTTGTCCGCTTTTCATAGGCCCGCTATAGAGCATCTCCAGGGGAGCATGTTTCCGTGTGTGTGTGTGGGGGGGTGCTAACAGGCTGCGCACTCCGCCATTAGGGGCCTGTTTGGTAAAGCTCTTCTAGGGGAACTTGCAGAACTGAGGATTCTGCAGCTACTGCAATAATCTCTGAGCTCTTTGAAGGGAATTAAGAACTCCAGTGCACATGAGTGGCCCTTGGCATCTTAACGCCACGTGTTTTGGTTCTTTAGACGAGATAACGGACACTGGTGCCTCCAGGAGAATGAAAGAACCATTTCATTTTTGAGTCTGGAGCACCAATGCTTATGACTGCGTGCCAGTTAGAGAACCTCTCCTGCCTTGGTGCCTCTGTAGAAGGGTGGGGGGAAGCTCTGTTGACTTCTCTTGACTCTTCCTGTAAGATGGGAGCCCCCTTTCCAGTGCAGCTGCTAGCACCTGCCTTCCCTCTTGGCCTGAAACGGCAGCTCTCACTGTTCACGCTGTATGAAAAGTAGCAGGATTTGCTCTCCTGCCTGCCTCCCTCCCCCTGCCCTTGTTTGCTGTCTCTTTCCAGCACTTTGCACTATTCCCAGCTGCCTGTTGGTCAGTCACGGTCCCTTTCTCCACCACCCCCCTCCGTGGTGTGTGCCTCAGGCCAGCCCTGATTATCCTCTACCCTCCTGCTGTCCTTTGAGCAGGGTTGCCTTTCTCCTCTTCCCCCCCACCCCAGCAGGCTTTGGGGGTGGGGAGGGAGGCAGCTGAGAAGTACTGTGGCATATAACTGGCTACCCCTTTTCCTTCTAAGTGTCCCTTCTCCAGGTCTCTTTGGCTTTGTGAGCCTCGATTTAACTGCTGGGAGAGTTATGCTAAACCGGGCCCCAAAGTATTGCTTCTGTTCAGGTGGCTGACAGCTAAGCATCTGGCGTGTGAGCTCCCAAGCAGAGAAAGGCTGGTGGGTGCAGGCACAGCAGGGCCGCAGGAGACACTCGGCGGCTGGCTTCCTAGAGCAATAAGCTGTTTCATTCAGCGGACACTACAGAGAAGCCCTGTGCCTGCCTGGTCCTGAGAAATATTTCAGGATTCCCCGATGTGCAATACTGTGGGGCTTGCTTCCGCCCACTGCTGTGCCACAGAGCCCCTTGCTGCCCCCCCCCCCCCGGGCATTCTTTCCACCTTGAGTTTTGCCCTTTCCTTTTGTTGCTGGCTGCTTCCTGCAAGAGCACACGTGCCTTTCTCCAACGCCATCCCTCCGCCAGGGCTGTTTTTGATGGGCAGACTGGCCGAGGGGCTTCTCTGGCCCCTTGGGGGATACGCTGAGGAAGGTGGCAGGCTGGCTCTGGGACCCTCTGCAACCAGAGGAATCCCTGCACAGCACCTTAGCTGAAGTGGGCCACGGGCCCAGGGGAGCTAGTGAGTGACCCTGCCATTCGTGAGTGACGTCTTCTTTGGTAACCAACTGCATCATATCTAAAGCCTTAGAACTAGCCCAGTCCCGTCTCTCCTGTCTGATCTCTTAAGGAAGCATTATGAGTCTATTTCGTTGTGTTTTTGTATCTGTTTGGAATAAATCAATTTGTACTGTATATTTGTACTTTGGGTGAGATCCTGCTCCTGTTTTACCATTTAAAGTCTTTCAACACAGATTGTATTTTTATTGTTAATGCTCTTAATGATTACTGCATTTAATTTGTTGACTATGTAAACACAGTATATATATATATACACACATACATATATGTACACATCTATATAATTATAAATCAATAGCTTTTCCTTTGCCGTGTCTGCTTCATGTTTCCCTCTGGCAGCGCATGCTGTCTGCAGCAACAGCTGGGCACAGTCACCAGAGCTGTGAGGAAATGCAGAGGGAGTGGGCATGGTGTTGACCAAGGGGGGGGGGGGACCGTGTTGTTCAGTGCCCTTCCCGTGACTGAATGACATCTGGGAAGGAGCTTGCTGTGGCTCCACTACCCAGAGGCATTCTCTGATAACAGACAATTGTATCGCTGAACACCTAAGAGACGCTTGGGCAGGTGTCTAGGCAAACCTGCACCGTAAGCTACCTGAAGGTATGAGACGGGTTGCAACAGATTTGCAAGAAAAGCCAGCCCACCATTTTTAAAAAACCGCATTACACGTAGACACCCCAGCATTTCAGCAGTATCGAGGGTTTCTGTAGCAACTCAGGAGGACACACAAACTTGGAGGTGGCTCCAGCTCCACTGCCCACCTCCTCTCCACCAGACGTGCCCATGGGATCTCACCCCACCTGTCCACGGAGAGAAGACAAAGGCTGACAGAAATTAGTCCAACTTGTTTTCCAGCCAGATCAAGCAGGTGGTGATGATTCCACAGCACCAGCCAGCAAAAAGGCATCCTAAGAGGGGATTAGGAATTATACCAATTGCCTGATGAGTTAAATGCTGAGGGGGGGGGGGGGTTACAGAAGCATCAATGAGCGAATTTGCTAGCACTGAGGTTTAAGGCCCAGAGAAGTTCACTGTCAAACTAACTGAAGTGTGGCTTTTCTCTTGGTGAAGGGAATTTGTACACACGGCAAGAGATCAGTTCTAACCAGCCACCTATTCCCATCAGGACCCAGAAGTGAGCTCCTGGTCTTCTTCACTCACATGGGGCCTATAGCTGGATTTTTTTCTGACCTGACCTGGAAAATCTAAACCAGGCTCTGCCAGTGAGAGGTGAACTCATCCTTCTGAGGCAATTAGGGCTTTCCAAGGCACAAGCCTGTATAGATTTCCTTTTCGTTTAGTAGAAGAAAGGCGGAACCCACCACATGAAGATGACAGGGAAGCTGGGAGAGGAGAACTTCTAGCCAAGAGGAACCTGCCTGTTGCAGGTGGGATTCCAGTCTATCCCTCTTCAGAAGAAGGGTACAGGAGTTACATGTGCCTACATGGCCCCTGTTGCAGAGGTAGCTCTTGCTCTCCAGCAGCCTAGACCTCAGCATAATTGCTGGCTGGAGCAGTAACTGCTTTGGTCCATGCTAGTCTTTGCTGACATCCGCAGGGAAGGATGGACAGACACCTCCGGCTGCTGCCAGGTCCATTTCTATTCCCCTCTGTTCCCAGGCCCGGGGGTCCCAAGCAGCGCACAGGTTGCCAGTTCCGTCCAAGAGAGCCGCTCAGTGCAGTGTGCTTGGGCTCGCCTCCTCAAAGGCCATTTTGCTGAGCAGCTGGCCATCCAGCTCCACACCACCCGCAGGCAGCGGAAAGAAGTTGATCTCCGCCGCCAGCGTGGCCATTGCAGAAGGATCCTGGCCAAACTGGGCTCGCAACATCATGTCCATTTTCTCCAGCCGCCGCTTCAGCCTCTTGGCTTCCCGCTCACGGATGAGCCGTTCCTGCCGTTTCTCCGGGGTCTCGTTGGCACGTTTCAGACGCATTGCTTCACGGTCCCGTTGAAGCCGGCGTGCACGCTGCTCATCCGTCTCCTGCATGCGCTGCAGGCGCTTGGCCTCACGGTCCCTCATGCGCCGCACTTCTCGCTCCTCGGGCGTTTCGTTGTCTCGGCGACTCTTCTTGGCAGTGCGCTCTCGTTCCAACCGCTGGAGCCTCACCTCCAGGGGCTCGTTCTGCCGCCGCAAGGCCCACTTGCGTATGCCTGGGGATTGAGCTTCCAGGAGCTTGCGGTAGGTCACGCAGCCATTGCACACCAGGAGGAGACCAGCAGGATACACGGGGGAGCTAAGTGCAGGGGTCTTCTCTTCAGCCCCAGAAGACCCTTTGGGGACAGGAACTGGCAGGGCATCTGCACATAACACCTCTGGCACCTTCTCGCTGTGGAAGGCGAAGGACAGAAATGTGAGCTTAGAGACGGCTGCCCGATCTTCTTGCTTTGTATGTACCCCAGGTCCCCAAGGGGATCTTTAGGCAGACCTTGTCCAACCAACAGTCCTTTCTTGCCCCTGAGCATGTCAACACTCAGGCCTCCAAGGGTTACTAAAGAGCTTGAGCACAGCTGCCCCACTCCCTCCCCTCACTGTTACTCTCCCACACATTTTTACACCCTTCAGAATGTCTCACACTCCCACTGGCCCCTTGCAGGCCCGGTCCTCGCAACATGGCCCACTGCCATCCACCTGGAGAAACAGCAGAAGTGTCTCACCTGTTGAAAGTGGCGTGGCTGGTAAAACGTGCCCCACACACTGCACAGTTTGACAGCTGGTCCTCAGAATGGATGAGAAGATGCCTGCCCAGGGAGCCCGGGGAGCTGAGTGCTCGGCCACAGACGGGGCACAGGTAGCTCTTAGCACTGACCACAGCCGTCGTGTGCTGCAAAGGAGTCCAGGTGGTGAGGCAAGGGCTCCGTTACCCCATCCCCAGCCGAGAAGCTCCCTCTTCCATGAGGGGAAGAAAAGGAGAAAACCCACAAGGGCTGTGGTCACACACACTCAATAATCCACTGAATAATCCAGTTTGGTGTAGTGGTTACGTGCGCAGACTCTAATCCGGGAGAACCGAGTTTGATTCCCCACTCTTCCACTCGCAGCTGCTGGATGACCTTGGCCAAGTTCTGTCAGAGCTGTTCTTGAAAAAGAGCAGTTTCTGTCAGAGCTCTCTCGGCTCCACCTCCCTCACTGGGTTTCTGTTGTGGGGAGAAGGAAAAGGGGTTTGCAAGCTGCTCTGAGACACCTTTGGGCAGTGAAGGGCGGGGTATAAATCCAATCTCTTCTCTTCTTTCAAAAATCCAGTTGTAAATTGCATTGAAAGTGGATTATTTAGTGTGTGTGACTGCAGCCAAGGGCTGGCTTCCTTCGCCGGGGTGTGGTCCAGCCCACCAAGAGTGGTGGGAAAGGCAGTCTCCCTTTCCCAGGTGAAAAGGTGCCCTGGCAGAAACCTGCCCCTGTTCTAAACAAGCAGCCCTTTCAGCAAGGCCCCTCCCTCTCGGCATGCTGCCCCCCCCCCTTACCTGATAGACATGAGTGACCAGCTGCTCCCTGCTCCCGCACTCCAGCTGACAGAGAGGGCAGTGAGAGAGCCCCGTCAGGGGGGCATCTGGGTTCCCATGCAGGCCCAACTAGATGCAAAGAGACACTGGGGGTCAGGGCAGCAAGGGCCACACACAGGCCACCCACCTAGGCTCTGCACTGCCGCCCTCCCCGCGCTAGACACCTGCGGGGGAATTCGGCATGCCTCGTAACAGGACTTTGGGAACGGCACCCCGTGCTCCAAAACGGTGTTCGCAGTGGGCCCACAAGGCCCACTTTCGCAGGAACCCCGATGAGGCCAGTCACGGAGGTTCACGGGAGCCTTCCAGCAGCAGCCCCACGGGTCATTCTTGGCCACTCTGCAACAGAGTCCCTGATCCCGTGTGGTCCCGGCGGTGAGCAAGGCACACGAGCCCCCGGTTGCCGCCCACTGTGGCCACCTCCCTGCTGGATGACCCCACCACGAAGGCCAGGCCCCCGGCCCCATCGCTCCTCCACGCTGGTATGGGCGGGGCTGCTCTCAGCGCAGAGGCCCACTTGCCTCCCTGTCCGGAGTCCCCCGCTCGCAGTGGTCAAGCTGCTCGTCAGCCTCCAGCTCCCGCTTCACTTTTGCCATTGCTCCGTCTTCCTCGGAGGCGTGGGAGGAGACCTCATCCTGTGTAGTCTCTCCATCCCCCTCGCTGTCACCTGGAAACCAGAGGGACGGCTTGTGGCCCTGCACCTGAGTGGTGGGCCAGACCAAAGCTGCTCTAAGGCCCCGGGCTCTAGGTGCCGCCCCTCCCCTCCCCGGAGAAGGAGGCAGAACTCACTGCTGCTGGAGTCCTTCGCTTCTTGGAACAGGGGCTGCAGTGGTGGCGGCGGCTCCCCAAGCAGCCCGGAGAAGCCCCTTCTCATCATGGCCTGCCGAGTGTGCTCCTCCAAGCCGGCAAAGATTTGCTTCCCTGGAAGGGCAAGGGCAGGCGTCAGAGCGTGGGCCTCCTTTTTGGCCCAGAGGCTCCTTGATCCCTCCTCCTTGCCCGGCAAAGGGCTCCCCTACCTGAAGGCGGCCCAGAACAGGACTAATGCCTGGGGTCCGCTCCCCAAAAGAGCTTCCCCCAAACCCTTCCTGCAAAGCAACGGTGGCCTGACCCATCATCTGTCCCTCCTCCGCCCCCTTCCCAGCACGACCTGGAACACAAACGTCTCCAGCTGCCCTGGGCGCCCAGGGAGGGCTCGGTCACGCACCTGGCCGGACGCCC
>NW_015177070.1:192406-192774 GCF_001447785.1 Gekko japonicus
CGGGGGGGGGCCCCCCCCCCCCCCCCCCCCCCCGCCAGCCTTGCCGGGCGCCCGGCAGGCGACGCCAGGCCCGGACCGGAAGGGGCTGTGCCACTGAGCGTATCCCTCCGCCGCCCGGGCCGGCTCTCAGCCTACGCCGCCGCCGCCGCCGCCGCCACCATCTTGGCTGCCCAGAGGGAGGGGCGGACAGACCTGAGCGGGACGCCGGGAGGGGCGGAAGGCGGAGGGCCCCAGGGACCAGAGGGGGAGAGAGAGAGAGAGAGAGAGAGAGAGAGAGAGGGTCAGTCGCGGCGCTTCCGGGCCGGGGTCGCCGTCGCGGTCCTCGACGCGGCCTTCCTTCGCTGGGGCGAGGAGGAGGCGGAGGTCCC
>NW_015177070.1:192920-197943 GCF_001447785.1 Gekko japonicus
GGGGCTGGGGGGCCGGGCCGCCCGAGGGGTTCCCGGGGTCGTGGAGGGGGGGGGCGAGGGGCGTCCGACGGGCGCGTGACTCCCTCCCTCCCTCCCTCCCTCCCACAGGCCCGGCCTCTCCGCACCATGCTGGGTTCCGGGTTCAAGGCGGAACGCCTGCGGGTCAATCTCCGCCTCGTCATCAACCGCCTGAAGCTCCTGGAGAAGAAGAAGAGTGAGTCGGCCTCTGGGGGAAGCGGCCTGGCCGGTCGGGGCCTCCCTTCGGCAGCCTGCCCAGGTCGGAGGGAGGAAGGGAGGTCTGGGCCGCTGCTGGCTATTCCAAGATGGGCCGGTGGTCCCCAACCCATTGCTCTTAGCTGCTGCGGCTGCTCTTGGCCACGCCACCCCCACAGCGTCCGTTGCTCGGCAGCAGTGGAGGCTGGCTTGGGCTGTGCTCCGCCCGTAGAGATTGGGAGGGTAATGAAGCACTTTCGGGTTCTTTCCTTGAGCCCCCACCCCCAACCTGCCGGTTTCCTCGGGGGTGGGGCGGGCTGAGCAGGCAGGTGGAGGGCCTCTAGCTGTCTCTCTCTTTGCCTTGCAGCTGAACTGGCCCAGAAGGCGAGGAAGGAGATTGCAGATTACCTGGCTGCTGGCAAGGATGAGCGGGCTCGCATCCGCGTGGAGCACATCATCCGGGAGGATTACCTGGTGGAGGCGATGGAGATCCTGGAGCTGTACTGTGACCTACTTCTGGCCCGCTTTGGTCTCATTCAGTCAATGAAGTAAGGAGTGGGACAGGATGCTGGGTGCTACGGCTGGGGAGCCTGCTCCTTGCCAGAGTGATGTTTTGCCCAGCAAAAGAGCAGAGCTTCCTGGGAGTTAAGCCTTGTGTGCTTCCTGTAGGGAGCTGGACACGGGACTGGCAGAGGCTGTTTCCACCCTCATTTGGGCCGCCCCCCGCCTGCAGTCTGAGGTCGCTGAGCTGAAAATTGTGAGTGATGCCCGCAAGGGACTTCCTGATCCGGCTTGCCGCATGTGGCACTCCCAGTGGCACACCTTCTTTCCCATGCTCGGCACAGCTTGCGGGGCTGCGCTTTTCAGGAGGTGGGGAGGACAAGATTAGTCTCAGGGCTGTCTGGGAGTTGAACTTAGTCCGTCTCTGTCCCAGTTTAGCTCTTCCATGTCTGTTACTTTGCCACTTCTGCTGTGCTAGTGTGTCCCTTCTCTATCAGGTCGCTGACCAATTGTGTGCCAAGTACAGCAAGGAATATGGCAAGTTGTGCCGGAGTAACCAGATTGGCACTGTCAATGACCGGGTGAGTCCGTCCAAGAGGCCTGCTCTTCTAGGCTGTTGTCTAAGGGAGAGAGGGAGCCAGGGCCCTTCCAGAGAAACATGCGTTTCCTTGCTTGGGAGGAGGTCCTGACCTGCCTGAGCCTAAAAGTGATCCTTAGCATTTTCTGTCTCCTAGCTGATGCACAAGCTCAGTGTAGAGGCACCTCCCAAAATCCTGGTGGAGAGGTACCTCATTGAGATTGCCAAGAACTACAATGTGCCCTACGAGCCCGATTCTGTCGTCATGGTGAGTCAGGCGGGGGAAGGGGTCGCTGTGGGAGGTGGTTCTGCCCCCCACATCCCTCACAGGTACCGGTTATTTCTGGCTTGTGAGGTAAGCCTGCTCCCATCTCTTTTCCTCTCCTCTCCCTAGGCTGAGGCTCCTGCTGGTGTGGAAGCGGATCTGATCGATGTGGGATTTGTGGATGACGTGAAGAGAGGCGGGCGAGGCGGGGGAGGAGGTGGCGGTGGCGGCTTCATAGCCCCCTTGACTGGCCCTGATGGGGTTGTCCCGATGCCTATGCCATGTCCCGCTCCCCCTTTCTCTTACCCGCCTCCCAAGGGGCCAGTAAGTCTTTGCCACTCTACAGGGAAGAATGATGGAATCATAAGAGTTGGAAGAGGACCCCCGGGGTCTTCTAGTCCCACCCTCTGTACAATGCGGGAGATTCACAACTACCTCCTCCCCCACACCCGCAGTGACCCCTGCTCCATACCCAGAGGATGGCAAAAAAAAAAAAACCTTCAGGATTCCTGGCTAAACTGGCCTGGAGAAAATTGCTTCCTGACCCCAACGTGGTGGTCGGCATTTCCCTGGGCGTGTAAGAAAGGGCCGTGAGAACTAAGCACTGATGTAATCCTTCCTGCCTTTTCTCTCGGAATCTGCCTAAGTTCACAGCATCCTCATTGCTGTCAGATGGGGCCATCTAGCCTCTGTTTAAAAACTTCCAAAGAAGGAGAGGCCACTGTCTCCCGAGGAAGCCTGTCTCACTTGAGGAACTACTCTGTCAGGAACGTCTTCCTAATGTTTAGCCAAAAACTGTTTTCATTTAATTTCAACCTGCTTGTTTTGGCCTGAGAAGGGAGTTCAGTGGAATTAGACCTGCGGGGAGGGGGTGGCATGCAGGGAAGGGCAACGGATTCCCCACTGGGGTCGCGGGGCTGCCTGCCTGCCTGCGGCACCTTCTTTTCTGTTCGGCCATACAGGAGGACTTTAACGGCCTGCCCGTGGGGACGTACCAGCCTTTTTCCAGCCTTCACCCTCCTCAGGTCCCAGCCACTCCTCCAACCTATGAGTCGGTAAGTGTGCCAGAGGGGTCACTGGGGTTTGCGTGAGGAACGGCGGTTGAGCAGCCCCCAGTGAGAAAAGGAGGCTCTTCTCCGTTATGGACTTGGAAGCTGTTTTTGCTTGTGTTTGCTCTGTTTGGTTTTGGGTAATGAGTTAAGTCTAAGGAAAGAAGGAAGGCTGTGTCGGGTCTCCGGAGCCCAGTCCTCCTCCTCTCCCTAGTTGCATCTCTCCCCGTGACTCTGAGCCAACTTCTGGAGGGCAGGCTGTGTGCCCCTTGGCTGTCTGGTAGCTCATTCCTCCTGTCGCCACCCGAAAGAACCGCTCAACCGCTCTCCCCGGTCCCTCCCGCTTCGAAAACAGGCCCAAGTGAGGGTATTAGGGTAGAATAAGCACATGCCTCCCTTCTTCTGTTCTGTGAGTTCTGTGATTGAATATAGGGAAGGACCCCTTCCCATTCCCCTGGGGGCGCAGTGACTGGGCATACCTGCACTGCTGTGTGACTCTCCCGGGGGAGTTTCCTGTTGGGGTGAAGGGAAGCTCCTGCGCCAACCCAGCTCTTGCCCGTTTCAGATTGATGACGTCGGTCCTCGCAAGGATGTGTTCTCCTCCCCCTCCCCCCGTGTGGCTGGTGAGTCTTCCGGGATGAGCTGGGGAGGGGGTGCCATGAGCCTGTGGTGCTGGGAAAGGGGGCGCAGGGAGTTCTGCAGGGCAGCAGAGGGGCTCTTCTCCTCGGCCCCCGGGCTGCCGAGTTGGGCACGGTGGTTCATTGTTACCAGAGGACCATGCCCCTCCTTGTTGGCCCCATCCAGTTTGAGTCCTTGCTTCGTGGAGGGAATCGCCAGTATAGGACTGGCTTCTGCTGGGAAGACCTCTAGGGAGGAGGGAAAGCCCGAGTCCCTCCTTCCCCGTGCGAGAGGGGTCACGCCGGAGCGGGCTGCCCTTCCTGTGCTGTGGCTCCCTGTGCAGTGGGGGTGGGCTGGGTCGGACTGCTCCCGTTGCTCCCCCGTCTAAGCCCGGTGCTTCCTTTGGCTGCAGAAGCTGTAGCAACTGTTTCCATCCTGGGTGGCCTCCTGCCCCTGCCAAGGAAGCAGTGGCGACGGTGTGCACTTTGTCCCTCGCAGGGCCTGGACTGAAGCCAGACGCAGTGGCAAAGCCGCCCAGCTTGCAGGATAACTTTGTGCTGCCAGAGTTGCCCTCTGTCCCAGACACGCTGCCTGCCGCCTCTGCCGGCACCTCAGCCTCAGAAGACATTGACTTTGATGATCTCTCGCGAAGGTTTGAGGAGCTGAAGAAGAAAACCTAAGAGAGGGGAGCCCGGAAGGGGGACCGGCTGGCTTGCTGTGGCCACACGCACTCTCCTCTCCTCTCTCCTTCTGGCCTTTCTTCCTGCTGTACTCACACCAAATGCCGCTGCTTTTCTGATGCCTGCTGCTCCGGGAGGGAGACTGGACTGTCCTTGTGATGGGAGCATCTGGGACAGGCCCCCACAGAGGCTGTGCTTCCTGAGTGGAGTATTGGAGGGGGGGTGAGATGTGCAGGATGCCCCCCCCGGTTCTGGAGGGGCACCAGCCTCAAAGGTTGTGGGAGAAAAAGCTGACTCCCACCAGGGGCGAGTGTTGGTCCCAGGTGGCCTGCTGCGTTCTCAGGGAGCCCTCTGGGGCCTTTATTCCTTTTCTCTTTGGGGAAGGTGGCACCATGTGTGTGACTGGCACGGCTCTTGTTGGCTCTGGGGCCTCTTTCTCTCCCCTTCCCGGAAGGGCCGGGGGGGGGTGCTCTGTTCTCACACAGACCTGGGCTTGGACCCGGCACTTGCCTTGTGCCCGACTCTCGGTTCTTCTCTCACTCACCCGCCTTACTGGCCAAGCTGCTGCCTCCCCTTCTGCTGCGGGCCAGCCCTGCTGGCGGCAGGAGGCGGCCTCTGCTCCCCCCCCCGTCTGTCTGTCTGTAATTCTTTCCGCGGCTTTTCTTAGAACTGTGTGGTGGGTTTGTACCTTCTCTGTTAACTCAATAAACTTGAGGAGTCACCTCTGGATTGGGGCAGGAGCCGCATACCCCACTCTGGTTTATTTCAGGAGCTGCAGAGGAGACACTCGATCCCACCCCGCATGGAGGCCGGTTCCAAGTAGCCTCTTTCCTGGGCTCTGTGCCTCTTGGCCTACCTCAGCCTGATGGCAGAATCCCCGAGTTAGGGAGGGGGAGAGGGTCACCCCCCCTCAGCTTGCTTCACCTCTGCATTATCTCGAGTGCAACTCGCCCATAAACAAGAAAACACTCAGGTTAGCTTTTTATTTTGGATTCCAGGTGATGTTTTGGCAAGGTTGGTTGCCATGTGGTTTCCTTTCTGCACAAACTGAATGAATGAGACACCTCAGTCAGTTGAAACGTCTCTGAGAGTGCGCCTATCCCCCCCCCCCCCCCGGCAG
>NW_015177070.1:197979-205198 GCF_001447785.1 Gekko japonicus
GACCTATTCTCGGGGGCCTGCTTCTGAACCACCTTGGGGGACATGAAACCCTGCGCTTGGTGAACTCCTAGAGGGGAGGGAAGCAGTTCAGTTCCCCGGGCCTGGGCTGAGGCTGGGGACAGCTGGTGCCTTTGCTGTTCTTTGGGGCAGAGCAGGGACTGTGGTTTCTGCATGTCTTGGTCCAAGGAAAGAAGTGAAGCACTCTGCTTCCCACCCACTCCCTCGTGACAGTAACACACTGCCAAGAGGTATCTTTGCTGGAAAGTGTGACCCTGCCTGAAAGATGCCTGGGGGGAGAGAGACGCTACTCTCCAGTCCAGCAGAGTGTTTTTGTTTTTTTTAATGAAATTATACATCTCTATGAGACTTAGAAACTCCAACCCACCCCGTGCTGACGACCGGGGGCAGGGGGCCGCAGTTCAGTCCTCTGCGGCTCCGCCACAGGCAGGAACTGGGGGCCCCTGCTTGATTCCCAGCAAGCTGGAGATCTTCAGCTGCACCAGCTGCACCATGGACTCCTCCTCGGAAACCTGCAAGAAGGCGAGGAGTGCTGTGGTGGGCCTGGCTCCCTCCAGGAGGTGGGGAGGAGCTGGTCAGCGCTCTGCTTACCTTCACAGCCTTCATCTCCCTGCTGAAGACTGTCAGGAGGGCAGAGACAAGCAGGTTGAGGACCACAAACACCATGGAGAGGATGCTGGTGACCAGCAGGAGGGAGCCCAGCACAGGGTCCAGGGCAAGGACCTAGGCCAGACAAAGAGCACAGCACAGGCATTGGTGCTGCTGCTGCTGCCGCCCCCTGAGCCTTCCCAGCTGGACTCTCCCACCCAGCCTGAGATGTGCCAGGGTAGAACAGTGCCATCATACTCATTTGGGAGGAGAGCTGGATTTGATGTACATTGGACTTTGTGGGCCAGACCATGTCAGTCATAAAATGCAATTTGGCATGGTGATTAAGTGTGCGGACTCTAATCTGGGAGAACCAGGTTTGATTCCCCACTCCTCCACTTGCACCTGCTGATGTGACCTTGGGCAAGTCGTAGTTCTGTCAGAGCTGTCCTTGAAAGGCTAGTTCTCTCAGAGCTCTCTCAGCCCCACCTACCTCACAGGGTGTCTGTTGTGGGGAGGGGGAGGAGTTTGTAAGCCACTCTGAGTGAAGGGGAGGGTATAAATCTGATCTCTCAATGCCAGTCAGCACAGATATAAACTTTATAAGCAACACAGACAAACACTATTAAAGATATAATAGCAGCTATTCCATTGGAGCCCACATTAGGAGGATGTATGTATTAAAACTACTATTTCTCTGCAAAACAAGTTCCTTGGACTTTATATTTTAACTGTGGTTAGTCCTAAACCTCCCCCCTCCCCCTAAAAATAGAAATATACTTGGTCTCAGCCTAGAACCCAGGGGAAGAACATGAAATGCCTGAGGATTGCAAGCTTCACCCGACCCCACCCCCGGTCTACTCAGAGTGGCAATGGCTCTCCATGATCTTGGGTTTTTTTACAGGGTGGTTTGAGATAGGGTGTCCTCTTCACTTGTTCTGCTACTATTCCTTTGGAGCTCCACATTAGGAAGATGTGTATGTGTGTGTTAAAACTAATATTTCTCTTCAAAACTGGAGTCCCGTGTGTTTGCAGAAGTCTAGATTTTAAGCCTGGCTGGTCCCAAATCCCCCCCCATGCTCTTAAAACATGCTTGCCTAAATGAGAAAGGTGGGATAATAGTGAGATTTTGCAAAGCAATAAAAAAAAGAAGCAGCAGCGCCAGATTCACAGCAGAAGGAACGCGCTCCTACCCGTGAGGAGGATTACAGAGGCCAGGAAGTTTGGCTGCCTCACCCTCTGCACTCCAAGGCAGCTGACACTCAGAACAGCGAGGGTGGACAGGGGAAGGGGGGGAAGGACGAGAGCTTCACTCCCAGGCTGGATTAAAGGCCTGGGGGGGGGGCAGTCCTGGCCCATGGGCCGTAGGTTTGACACCCCTGCTCTAGAGAGCATCTGCCACGCACTCACCGCTTCATAATTGAATATCCCAGCCAGCAGCCCCACAATGGTCACTGCCGAGTCAGAGAAGGTCTTGAAGTTGACGATGCTCCATCCAAACAGGAGGTTACACTGGAAGGTGCCAGGAGAACAGAGAGGAGGAGGAGGAGGACAAGGGGCGTGTGGGTGGCAGGAGAGCCTGTTCCAGCCCTGGCCCTCAGGGTCCTCCTCTGTCTGGTCAGTGGTGGTAGAAGGCTTTGTTCCCCCTAAGCTGAGTTAGTGTGAGCTGGCCTCACGCATTTTTGTCTTCGCTCAGGAAGGATGGCTCCAAAGCAAACTAATTGATGCATCAGCCAAATCGCACGCTCGCTCACAAGACTCCACAGTGGAGAGGGAGGACTGGTAGAAGGCCCTCTGCCACTGTGGAATGCCCCAAAGGGAAGTGGGTGCTGTCGCCTGGCCACCCTTCCGGTCCCCCTCCCACGACGGGCTTTGTGGGGCCAAAGCAAGAAAAGAAGGGGCTCTCCCACCCCCACGGGAACACTCCTGTGTCTGACAGGCAGGCAACACGGGCAGCCACAGGGTCTCGCCCGCTCTGCTCCTCGGGCTGCTTGTTCTCCCTCTGAGACGGAGGACATCTGTATGGGTTATTCCCACCGTGCTATCAGGGAGGCAGGAACTAGTTTTTTCTCCTTCCTGTTGGCGCCCTCGGAATAGCCCCGCCTCAGTTCTGTTCCTGCCTCACCAGGGAGCAGCAGCTTAGTCAGCTAGCTACAGCTAACTTTCAAGAGAATTCTCCTTCTTTCCTTTTCTTTCTAAAGTTTAACCTTATCTTGCCCTCTTTTACTCTCTTTACTACACTTTACTGTACTTCAGCCTTTTTTCCTTTACTCTGTTTCCCGACCTCCTTTCTCTCCCTTTGCTCCGGGGGAGCGAAAACGCCGGGACTTTAAGTCCTGAAGAGCCCAAAAGACATATCTGGATGATCCGCTGTGGCCCTGCTGGGGTGTTGCCCTGACCGGCATAGGCCAGGCAGCTGCTTGCACCCTTCTTACCGCAAAGGCATAGCCAATCAGGAGCACTAGAAGGGTGAGCAGGAATCCTGGGATCTCGTCCCAGGCCTTCTGCAGGGTCCGTGTGACAAGATGCATCCGGGGATTCAGGCGAAGCAGATTCCACAGCTTGACGGTTGTCAAGGCCACCAGGAAGGCAATCAGGTAGGTGAGCGCTGCGTCTGTGTTTGCCACCTCCGAGACCCGGAGAAACCTGCAAGGAAGCCACAGGGGCTTGGCCGGCAGGGGTGGAGCTGCGTGTGCCCCAGAGCCAGACAAGGGCCACATCTGGGCAGCCTCCTGGCACGTGCCGCCACACACTGACCTGCTGCGGTCTTGGCGATGCTCCCTCAGGACACTGGCTGCCAGGAGCCCCCTCCTCACATACAGGCCCACCACGGTCAGGCTGATGAGGACACTGAAGGCATCCAGCAGGTTCCCCTTGGCGCGGAAGTGCCTCCATCTCTGCCGCTTCAGGCCCCGGCCCTGCGTTTCACCGGGGGGGGTGGGGAGAGATTGTGTGTGTGTGTGTGAAAAGGCAGCTTCTGCCCGGCCAGGTGTTGTGGATGGCAGTGTGGACTCTGGGCCCTCCTTCGTGGAGGTGCCACGGATCCTGCCTGTCAAAAACCCAACAGACCTGGCTGGAACTCCCCGTAAAGCCCACTGCTCACCTGCGCCACAATGTCGTACAGGAGCAGCAGGAGGAAAGCGAGGTGGGCACAGGCCAGCGGAACAAGCATCTGGCTGCTGGGGTAGAGCCGCAGGATCTGCAGGGCGGTAGAGCTGGCGACGGCTCCTGCCGAGGGAGCACAGTTGGGCCGGGGCATGATGGGGCTGGGAGGGAGGCCGAGCAAGGCCACCACCACCACGCAGTCCGGGACCAGGCCCCAGAGCCACTCTCCTCTTTGGAAGGCACATCCCCGGCCCCCACAGCCCCGCCATCGGGCCCATCTCCACCACCACCACCACCACCCCTGCTTGCCTGGCCCGTTGCTCTCCAGCATCACCGTGACGGCGCAGAAGAGGTTGACGTTGGCGTTGTAGACCGTGAATTCCACCAAGACAGCTGTCGTGCACTGGTCCAGCCACTTATCCTGTGCCAGAGCATGGAGGATTCTAGAGGAGACAGGGATGCGAGCTGGCTGCCTCATTACAGGACGGGAAAGGAGGGGATGGTTGTATGCGGGTTTGCCCTTGAGGCTGAGCCAGAAACTCCAGCTAGTGCAAAATGCGGTGGCCCACCTGTTGACTGCATCGCCTGTGCTAAATCAATTGCACTCACTACCCATTGAGTACCGGATCTGCTTCAAGGTGCTGGCATTGACCTTTAAAGCCCAGTGTGGCCAAGGACTGGCATATCTGAGGGACCACCATGCCCCATATGTGCCCCAGAGAGTTTTCCGCTTGGAGGACATCCACTTGGCCTCAGCCAGGGCCTTTTCTGCCCTGGCCCCAGCCTGGTGGAACAGGCTCCCACCTGAGATCAGGGCCCTGCAGGACCTATTACAGGTCCGCAGGGCCTGTAAAATCTATTCCGCCTCCCTTGCTGGAGCTCTCCACCCGACACAGCCCATCTGAGAAGACTTTATAGCCTGGTTTACGGCCTAGCTGCTCCAGTTCTTCCAGAAGACCGTATTTGTAGTTTACAGTGCCATCTGCTCTCAACTTACAGTTTCTTGTTTTTAACTATTTTAACTACTTATTTCTTATACCTGTTTTAATAGTTATTGTGGAATTGCTGCTGCAATCTGCCCTGAGCCCACTTGCGGGGAAGGCGAAATATAAGTTGAATAAATAAAAATAAATTGATCTGTCTCCTAATGGGCTAACGTAGGGCACCACTCTCCTCCGTTGGGGTGTTCTAGACAAATAAGAGACTAATAGGCAAAGTCCAGACTGAGTCCTAAAGGACTCACTTTGCAGAGCCCTTGTTAGGGAGAGCTCTCATCCAGATTACCCGAGTGGAGTTCAAATCCAGGATTAGTGTACCTCTAGATACCAGGCCAAATGACTGCAGAGACCTACTGCCTTTCCGTTCTGCCCCAAAGCACCTGATTTGCAAAGAGCATGCTGTGTATGCACCAGTTCTGCAAGAAGTCCTTAACTTATCCTGGCAATTACACACTCCTATGTCTCTTCTGAATTCTGTGCAAGCTGGAAATCAGAGTTGGGAAGAGTTTCCTACTTCTCAAGGCCCAGATGAGGTGGCCAGTGAATGGAGAACTTCCTGGAAATGCAAGCTAAAATGACAGTGCCACAAGACTAGAGAGTACGGCGGAGGGAACACCTGCCAGTTTATCCAAACAAACTGGAGAGCCCCCGCTGTTTCTCACCCCTGCTCCCTCCCCCACAGTCACCAGACATACCACTTTGGTCCTGCAGGTGAGAAAACGCAGAGGATGGGGGGGGATAGAGTCCCACCAGGCAGCTCAGCACTGGGGGCCGGGACCCATGCAGCTCGCTCTCTTGTATCTCTCCTGGTCCCCCTACCTGTTGGCGTGGCTCGCATTTCTGCCAAGATCCGCCAGGTAGCCCCCTCCTGGATAGACGGCAAACGTCCCCCTGGTCGGGTATTCTGCAAGGGTGGTCTCACTCTGGTAGACCCAGGCGTTCTCCTGTGCTCTGCCGCGAGGCCCCCAGTGGGGGCGGGGGCACCCTCTGTCGTCCTCATGCCGGGGCCAGAAGAATGCTGGCCCCGTCTCCTCAGCCCGGATCTGCCGGAGCCGCACACTGCCCACCAGGAAAGCGCTGGCATCCCTGGCCGGACCTGGAAGAGAGAGCAGTGGAGCTGCGGCTTGGACGGCCACCGTGAGCCCGGAGAAGCAGCCCCCCCACCCCCGCGTGTGAAGCTGGGAGGAGGGAAGCCAGCCGGGCTGCCGAGAAGGCCGCCACCGCCGGAGCTCTACGAGGCGCAGGCTCCTCTTTGTGCCCCGCTGGACCCTGGGGTGCCGGCCTCCTCTCACCTTCCGAGTAGAGGCTGGGCAGCAGGGTGCGCCTGGCCCAGCTGTACAGCTGCTCGAGATGCCGAATGTTGCCCACGTGGCGCGTGAAGCTTTTCTGAAGGGCGTCGTTCAGGTGGAACTCGCTGGGGCTCCTCTCGGCATAGCAGAGGACCATCAGCACGGCCAGGAACGTGAGCTGTACTGGGGGCAACCGAAAGGGGGGGGCTGGGGGACTCCATCCTGCACCTGCCCTGTGCTGAGGGCTGCAGGAGGAACCGTCTCAAGGCAGCCAGTTCCAGCAGAACAATCGTGTTCTGCCCACCCCCCAACCTCGCTGACGCTGCATTTCAGGAGAGGTCCTGAGTCTGCCAGGGGTGCAGGAAGAGACGCACAGGTTTGGGGGGTGAAAAGTGGAGGAGGATTGAAGTAAATCAACGAGTCGATCTTTCCAGCAAGCTGCCCGCCATAACTCCAGGATCTCGCTTCGGGTCAGCTGCTGTCAGTTCAGATGGCTTTGAGCCCAAATGTGCCTCCGTTTACACGGATACGGACCTCCGCCTGCGGTGTTGTGGGAGAGCTCCTTTGACAGCTCTCCCCAACCAGCTGTGGTCCTCGGCCTTCTGGATCAGGGCCACCCTAGTCCCAAGCAAGGTGCGGCCTGAGCCCCCAGATGGGGGGCAGGGGGGGCACACGGACCCGGAGCGGAGACTCAGCCACTGCCACGGCAATGGAATTGGTGCGTGGGGGCCACACCTGACTGCTTCCTCCCCGTGCGGATCACGCATCACCGCTACAGCAGCGCGCCCGCACCACTTGCAGGACAGCCCAGCCGGTGGGTGGCACGTCAGAGGCTGGCGGCTGACCTGAAGCCACTGCTGACTGCCACGACTCTGGAGAGGACGTCAGCGGAGGCATCCCAGCAGCTGAGTGGTCAGTCGGTCGGTCGGGGTCCTCCTCTCCCCCTGCTGGGCCCAGGGCACTTGGGTGCCATCGGCCACCTTGCTGCTCCCTCCGGATCATTTGCGAGCAAATCAAAGGCCACCAGCCCCGATACTGACCCCCCCCCACAAACCCTCCATGCCCCCGCCCCTCCAGGTCTGTCGATGCCTGCTCCCTGCCACTTCACCACAAGCCTCCACCAGCTTCTTCTGGGGGGAGGGGCCGGAAGAAAGGAGTTCCGGGACCCCTTTGACAGGCAGGACTCTTTTGCGTTCTGCCAGGTCTCCCCCCCCCCCCTTT
>NW_015177070.1:206145-213015 GCF_001447785.1 Gekko japonicus
GGCCAGCCCTGCCCTGCCCTGCCCTGCCCTGCCCTGCCCTGCCCTGCCCTGCCCTGCCCTGCCCTGCCCTGCCCTGCCCTGCCGCTTCTCCAGAGACGCCTCGGGCGGCCGGGCGGGGAGGTGGGAGCAGAGCCCGGGGAGGAGGAGGAGGAGGAGGCCGGTCCGCTTCAGGCCCAGGTCGGCGGCTCATGAGGCAGGAGTCCTGCAGGCCCCGGAGGGGGCTTCCGCGGTTGCAAGGGACCTCCGGGTGACAGAGACCCCTTCGCCTGGGGGAAACGGCCACTCCCCGAACCCCCCTCCCCCGCACACTCCCCCGGTTCCACCCACAAAATCTCCAGGTGTTTCCCGGCCTGGAGCTGGCAGCCCTGCTCACCAGAGCCTGTGAATTGTTATTTCGCCGTGTTTATTTAATTCTCACTGCTCTTTGCTCTTGTTTATATATATTCCTGCACATTATTTTAATAAAGCATGTTAGTTATATTTCGGTGTGTTTCTGCATTCTGGGGGCTTCAATCTGAATCTAGTTACCTTGGCCAGGCTGGCTAAAGCTATGGCTGCTGCTGCTCCCAGAGTAATCCGGTGGTCTTTGTGCATTTTATTTTAAAGACTCACCTTGTGGGTGGTCTACCTTGCAGGGTGGGTCACGTTTTAGGGAACGCTGCACAGTACTAATGTCTCCTTGACACGTTGACAGCCTTTGGGATGTGAATTGGCTCTCTTGACACCAAGTACCTGGGCTGCTTCACGCAGAGCTGGGGGTTCAGCTGCTGCAGCTGCTGCTGGAGTCGGTGCAGCTGGTCCAGGGCATGCAGGTGGTCATAAGGGTTCTGAAGGCTGTGCCCGTCCAGGCTGCGCAGCTGAGCCTCCAGGTCATGCACTACGTGGCACAAGTAGCCGTGGAGAGTGCTGGATCGCTCTGCAAAGGGGGGGAGGCAAAGGGGTGTCAGGCCCTGGGCAATTGTCTCCAAACCTGGGCAGGTTCTTTCCACTCCTACGCCGATGACATGTCTGTCCCCATGCACTGGCACTTCCTGCCTGCTCTCTGTCTCAGCGGGATCAACGTCTGCGTGTGTTCCCTCCACCAGCTCTCCGTACCTTGCACAAGTCTTTCAGGGTCCTCCTCCAGCTGCCGGAGAGAAGAGCGGACGAGAGCGCACAGGCCGGCCACCAGCTCCGGCACTTGCTTCCAAGTCCCAGGGAACTCGGCCAGGTCTTGGCAGCGGCACAGTGGATTCTTGTACAAGAAGCCCACGGTCTCCGTCAGCTCCTGAGGAAGGAGTCGGCAGGATGGGCTTGGGCAGGGGGGTGCCCCAGTTTGCCTGGGGGGGGTACTACCGTTGCTGGCGGGGTGGTGGTGTAGGGGGACACCTGGAGATTGGCATCCCTAGGGCCCCACTGGGAGCATGTAGGAGGGAGGCGACCCACCCCCACCGGCAAGCCACTCAGCATCTCGTGCTCAGCAGGATGCACTGGCCGCCCCCCCACCCCACAGTGTCCTTACCTGCTGAAGGGGCGTGATGGTGGGCAGCTGCTTTGAGGGCTCCAGCTGCGGGAGTTGGGGGTCCACGGCAGGAGGAGGAGGAGGAGGTGGAGGCGGCTCCAGGGCAGGTGGCTGGACCCACCGGAAGATGTGCAGGATCAGCAGGTGAAGCGGCAGCAGGATGACGGCTGCCTCCAGGCTGACCACCAGCTCCTGCCAAGTCACCACCACCAAGGGTCCTGCCAGGAGGGGGCACAGACCCCTCAGAGCCCGGCTGGGGGCAGCCGACAGCCCTGCTGCACAGGAGCCCCGTGCTCTTGGGGTCCGAGGGCCCAGCACAGAGAGGGCCCCTGGGGCTGAGGAGGGGGGCACCCCACCGGGGGGGGGAGGAGATTCCCCTGGGCACAGCTCCTCCTGGCCCGCCTGTCAAGTCTGCCCTGGCTCCCCAGCAGAGGCAGCCAGCCCTTCTGCCGGGGGGGGGGGGGGGGGGGGAGGCGGGGGCAGGGCTGTGCTCGGGAAGGCCACCTCTGCCAGGGTGAGGAGCCCTGCCACTGCCCCCTATATTGGATATAGGGGGTGGTGGCCCTTCCCCTCCCCCAGCACCCCTCCCTGGGGGAGGACGGACGGAGCAGGCCAGCACTGGCTCCTCCTCCTCCTCCTCCTCCTCACCTGGCCGGTGCTGCTCCTCCTCCTCTGCCGCCCCCCTCCAGAACATGATGTTGACAAGCATGGCGCACAGCAGGAGAGCGAGGCAGCAGGAGAGCCGCTGCACCCGGGTGAAGGGGCTCCAAGCCGAACACGTCACCACCGACAGCCAGAGGTGCTCCTGCGTCAGCTTCTCCACCAGCCCCGTCCAGAAGAGGTACCTGTGGGGTGGGGGTGGGGGAGTGGGGCATGCGGTAGAGGACCTGGGGCCAGGAGAGGGGGGCGGGGAGGGCCCCTGGCAGCCCCACTCCCTTCTTTGGGGCCCTTTCCCCTGGACGCCATCCTACTGTTCACAGAGAGAAGGATTCTCTGCACACACTCCATGGCTGAACGGGCCCCTCCCAATAGGTTCTGGGGCTCGATCCAGCTGCTCGTTGGTTCCCAGTGGCCCCAGGGTCATGTGGCAGGCCCCGGCCCATGCTGTCCCTGGAGGGGGAGGGGGAGGGGTTCCGGAGGTACCCAAAGGACCGCAGCTCCCTGTCCGAGGCAGCGACGAAGACCTTGTCCGCTTGGCCGTCCTCCATGTCCGCCGCCAGCCAGCAGGCACATGGGAAATACCACTTCTTCCTGGCAGCCAGGTCACTGACAACCAGCCGATGCACAAACCTGGAGACAACTCCTGTCAGATGCGGGCGCTGCCACACAGCCCCCTCCCCCCCCCGCTCGCTGGAGGCCCCAGCAAGACCCTCCGCTGCTCCCCACACGGAGTTCAGGAGCTGCCAGGGCTTCTTGCAGACTCCCCCATCACTCCCCCATCACTTGCTTGGTTGGCCGTTGGGGCAGTGGCACTCCAGTGCTAGACCAAGGGAGGCAACCACACCATCGCAGGCCTTGAGAGACTGGGCACATGACGCCTGCCCTCCGCGGCTCCCTCGGCGGCCGCTCCTTCCTTCCTTCCTTCCTTCCTTCCTTCCTTCCTTCCTTCCTTCCTTCCTTCCTTCCTTCCTTCCTTCCTTCCTGCCGGCCCCTCCCCTCCGCCATCCTGGGGCGAAACTGGAAACCAGTCCAGGAGGCGGACTGTTTGGGGCCCCGGTGCTTGCTCCAGAGGAGCTCCCTCATGCCAGTTCTGTGCCCGTCTTTGGAAGCGGGTACAAACCCCTGTCGATGGGCTCGTGTCTGCCGTTGGGTGGGCTGGGGGGGGGAGGGGAGCTGGCAACACCCAGCACCTGCTAAGCTCAGACTCGGGTCCATCAGCCCCCGACTCCCCCCCCCCAAAAAAAATCTGGGCCCGAGATTTACCAGCTGGGGCTGGCTCCGGAGTTGTCGTGCCAGAGGCGGATGGCATGGAGGGCGCCCAGGGGCTGCTGGGTGGTGAGGAGGAAGGCGTCCATGCCGCCTGTCTCCAAGCTCGGCGCTTGCGGGTGCTGCAAGAGGAGTGGTTCACTCCGCCCCTCCGCCCCGTACAGGGTCAGGACCACCTGGGGCCCAGAATGGGGGGGGGGTTGGCGGAGGAGAAGAAGAAGAAGAAGAAGAAGAGGTTGGATTTCTACCCCCAGGCCCTTCACTACCCGAAGGAGTCTCGGAGCAGCTGGCAAACTCCTTCCCCTTCCTCTCCCCACACAACAGACACCCTGGGAGGGAGGTGGGGCTGAGAGGGCTCTGACAGAAACAGCTCTTTTTCAAGGACAGCTCTTATCAGAACTGTGGCTTGCCCAAGGTCACCCAGCCAGGTGCAAGTGGAGGAGTGGGGAATCAAACCCGGTTCTCCCAGATCAGAGTCCGCACACATAACCACTGCACTCCAAACTGGCTCTCAAACTGGAGATTAACCGGGAGTCCCAGGGCCAAGGGGAGAGAGCCGGAGGAGGGCCTTCCTTTGCCCCTCGTCTCAGCCGGCCTCTCTCCCACAGAGGGGTGGGAGTGCTTGAGCCCTGCAGCTGCCGAGCCTCTCCTCACCTTGGCTGAGGTGGCTGCTCCTCGACGGTAGCCCGTGAAGACCTGGACCAGGTAGCAGCGGCAGGAGGCACTGCCGGCATGACCCGCCAAGACTGTGACCGTCACCTGGGGCAGAGGGGCACACCGCAGAGTCGATCCCCGGGCAGGCAGCGAAGCTGGGGGCGGGGGTGTCCAAGTCAGCGGCCCCCCACACCGTGCCCGACGCCCCCTCTGCTGCCTCACCTTCCTCCTGTCTGCCTTCTGCCTCCGGAGGGCCCACAAGAGGAGGGCTCCGTAGGCCAGCAAGAGACTGCACAGCAAGGCCAGGCCGACGGGGTTCTGGCCCACCTGGCTCAGCAGCTGGCCCGTGCGCTGGAGGTCGATCACGTGGGGCACAAACACGAGGAAGCGGCCCAAGAAGGTGAGGTGGCTGCACAGGCACTGGGTCTGGCGGAGGGTGCTTCGGGGCCCCACCTGGAGAGGAGAGGAGGGCCCCCGCTGCCTGAGGAAGAGCCCCTGAAGCCCTGCCACCGGGCCCCGTGGGGCCTCCTCTGGCCCTTGCTGCCCCCCACCACCACCACGGGGCTGGCAGAGGGGCAGGAAAGGGCTTCCCAGCACAACTGAGCGTCGGCTAGGGTGGCCGGCCTCCAGGTGGGGCCTGGGGGGCCTCCCAAAAGGGCAACTGATCTCGGGAGCAGAGAGATCCGTTCCCCTGAAGGAAGTGGATGCGGTGGGCTCCGAGGGAGGCAGCACCCCCCGCCCCTGCCCAAGCCCCGGCCTCCCTGGGCTGCACTCCCAGGGGCCTCCTGCCTGTTCCCAGCCCGGAACTCACGCGGGCCCCCCCCCGTCATCGTCACCAGGGGGCCTCCAGGATGCCAAGCGCGGGGTGTCCCCCCTCCCTCCCTCCCACGCGGGGCCATCTTGTCTTTGCTCTCCCTGCCCCACCGCCGGCTGGCACGGCCACTGGCCCCTCGTCGGTCATCCTACCCGGCATCCGTCGCTTCTCCAGGCCTGCTCTTGGCTGGCCCAGTGGTAGCAGCCCGTGCTGGCGAGGGCGACGGAGACGTTGCTGGGGCCCTGGGCCTGTGAGGCCACCACCGCAGAAAGGGAGTAGGTGCCCGGGCCGTGCAGCCGCTGCCGCAGCTCCTCTGGGGGCACCACCCACACGTAGGCACCCTCTGGAGGGACAGCGGGCAGTCAGGTCGGTGGGCGACCGGCGGAGCGGGGGCACAGGGGGGCAGCATCTCCACCACGCTCTGCCACTGAGAACCCGTGGCCTGCCCTCGCCCCCGACATCGATCCTGCCCTGGCACTGACTCTCCACAACTCCTGCTTTGACCTCAAAGGCCCCCGCCCCCCCTGCCACCGTACCCTCCTGCCAGCTGCCATTGGGCAGCGTGGTGTTGAGGAGGCAGCCACGGCCGTGGTGGGCTTCTGGTAGGGACGCCAAGTGCAGGGTGATTCGGAGCGGGGCGGCAGGTCTCACGCTGACCAGCAGGGCATCCTCCAGGGACGTGACGTTCACCTCCATGCTGAACTGCCCGCTGCTGCCATTCAGCCGGGTGGCAGAACCCTCCACTTCACCCTCTCCCCCGAGCAGGATCTGAAAGCAGACATGGGTCACCCCACCCCACCCCAGGCCTCAGCGGCCCCTCCTCACCCCTGCTTTCAGAGCCCCAGCCGGTGGGCCCCTGACTCCCTCCGGAAGGAGAAACACCCCCCCCGATGGGTGTCCCAGGGGGCAGGGGCCCCTTCTGTGGCTGCTGTCGCCCTGTGTAGATGGAGGAGGCAGGCAGGGAGGGAGGGGGCGGAGCAGGGTGTGGCTGTGGCGTGAGTGCGTGGGGAAGGAGAATGAAGGTGAACCCCCCCCAAACTCCCCAATTCCACTTGTCTCTTTGTTTGCCTCTCTGTGGCTGCAGAAACGGTCAGCACTTTCCTCTGGGAGGGAGCCTCCCCCTCCCCCTCCCCCTCCCGGGATAGTGGCAAGAGTGGGGGCAAGTCTTCCCCAAAGGCCAGCCCCGGGCCAGCCCTGAGCTGCTCTTCCCTTTGACCCCAGGAGGCCCAGTCCCACCCAGTGGGCAGCCCCCGTCTCCCTACCTCGATCTCCTCAAGGAGGCCGTGGACGCCGACGGGCCCCTCGCTGCTGCTGTGGATCGCCACGCTGGCCACGCTGGCCATGGCCTTCCCGCCGAGGGGCTGGAAAGGGTCGAGCGCAAAGGAGGCCACCTACGAGGAACGTGGCAGGGGGGGGGAAGAAGCTTGAGCGGCTGGGGCCCCCCAGGAGGACGGAAGGAGGGGCCTCCGGCAAGGGCAAGGCCCCCCCCATCTCCCGCTGCTGACCTCGGGAGCCCTTGGCTGGCCCGTAGCTAACATGGGGCCCATGGGGCTTGGCCCCCTAGTGTTTCTTCTGGGCCCCCTCCCTCCTGGGTTGACCCCCAAAGTGCTCCAACTTACCACCTGCACTGTGCTTTCATTTAATTAGCTGGTGGGCCCCCCGAGGCCCCCTCTCAAAGAATTCCCTAGCTACGGGGCTGGCCCTTGGCCTTGACCCGGAGCCGCCCTGCGCCACTGACCTGGACCTGGAGCGGGGCCTGGCCGTGCCGGCTGAGGAGCGGGGCCAGGGCGGAGGCGGAGGGGAAGGTGACGGTCAGGGGCTTGGGCTGAGGCAAGTGGAAGGAACTGTGGGGCAGGGAGGAGGCGCTGCAGCTGCAGGGGGGGGGGAGACAGAGAGAGGAGAAGGAGAGGGGCTCAGCCTCTGTCCTGCCAGCCCCAGTGCCCTTCAGGGGGAGGGAGGGAGGGAGGGAGGGAGG
>NW_015177070.1:213528-214439 GCF_001447785.1 Gekko japonicus
GGGGGGGGCTCCACGGGCGGGGGCCAAGACAGGCCCAGCCAGAAGCCTGGCAGCAGGTCCCTCCCTACCTGGTCCTCCTCCGAGAGAGAGGCAGGGGAGCTGGTCAAATCCCGCAGGGCCCGGCTTGCCCTCTCCACCGCCAGAGAGTGGCCCAGGGCTGGCACCGTCTGGTTGAACTGGCGCAGCAGCTGCTCCAGGGCCTGTCAGAGTCCAGAGTCAGGGGCTGGGGAGGGAGGCCTGGCCACTGGGAAGCCACGCTGGATCGGGCCAGTGGCCCAGCCAGCCCAGCGGCCTTCTGTGTCCCTCGGGGGCCACAACCCAGGGGCCCTCAGGAGGGCCAGCAGCAGGGCCAGAACTCCGGAAGCCCTCCCACTGCTGCCCCCCCGGGCTCAGACCCACTCAGGGGCCGCTGCTCCTCCACACGGACGGGCCGCCTGGCTGCAAAGGCAGCTCTTCCCTAGCCTGGGCAGGGTGGGGCCTGGTGCTGAGAAGGCAGCCGGGGACCCCTCCTTCCTGCTCAGGCAAAGGGCTGGAAGTCCTCCTGAGGAAGAGACTTCCGCTCTCTGGGCAAGCTGCACTTCCTCCCCAACAGGCCCGTCAATACCCACTGGCGGGGCGACCGGTCGCACCCATGCCCTGCTGGCACTGCCAGGGACAGGGAGCAGAGTGGGCAGGGGGCAGATCCCAGGAGAGGGAAACTGGCGAGGGCACCGCGGGACTGGTGCCTGCCGGCATGGACGCCGCCCTACCTCTCCCTTGTCCTCAGGTGGGACGTCCCGGGGGCTGAGCGTGACGGGTCCCACGGTCGAGTGTGGCGGGGGACTTCCTGGCCCCTTGGCCGTGGTCGGGCGGGTGGGCTGTGGCCGGGGGCCAGGGCTAACGGCAGCTTCTGGAGGGGAGGGTCCGTCGTC
>NW_015177070.1:214832-218212 GCF_001447785.1 Gekko japonicus
TGGCCCCCACCTTACCGGCCGGGGGCTGGAAGCCGCTCTGCGCAACCTCCGGTGGCCTGAGGGAGGGAGGGAGGGAGGGAGGGAGGGAGACAGAGTGCACGGAGGGGGAGCTGAGCTCAGGAGGGGTCTTGTCATGCCCAAGCCGGCCGGGCGGGCGGGAGAGGAGCTCTCCCAATGCACAGGACAGGAGCCCCCCTACGCCCCCACCTGTTCCCGCCCCGGGACACTTCCTCACCGGACTGGCAGATGAAGGGGAGCTTCTTGGAGCACGCCTCCTCCCTGGCCCAGAACTGGTCCCCCATCCGGGTGATGCTCAGGCACTCAGGCAACAGCCCTGCTGGGAGGAGGCCTTGCTGGAGAGAGGGGCCGGGCATGCACTGGGGGGGGAGACTCTGCCCCCACCCGCCCAGCCCCCCTTCTGCCCACCCCACGGCCCCGGAGCCATCGCAGCAGCTGCCCCACGGGGCCGAAAGGCTGCAGAGGGCGGCCAGGCAGGGGTGCCTGGAGCGGGGAGGCAGGACAGGACCGGAACGGCCCTCCTCCCCAGCCCAGTGGAGCCAGGCCGGCGCTCTCTCTCTCTCTCTCTCTCTCTCTCTCTCACCCTGGCCCGGGCCAGCCTCCTCTGGCGCCCGAGGCACTTCTGCATTGGGAGCGATCCAGCTCTTGCTCTCGCTGTTCAGGCTGCGCAGCAGGAAAGCTTTGGTGTGGCGGTCCCAAGAATGGAGGAGGGACCCCCCGTGCAACCAGCACCAGGCCTGCGCCGCTGGGAAGCTCTGGGGCCATCGGACAAGCCGGTAGCCGGCCTCTCCCGTCAGAGGCTGGTGCGGCAGGCTGGCCACATGGAGCCAGAGCCAGAGCCCTAGGGGGAGCTCCATGTCCCCTGCTCTTCTGCACGGGAGGGCCTGGAGCCACCTGCTCATATTCCCTCCACCTGAGGAGCCGGGAGGCGGAGCAGAATCCTGGACAAAAGGGCCCTGGCCACACAGGGGCAGCTGCAAAAGCGCCCGCTCAGGAGGGGCCCTGTTTGCACAGCTGGCAGGCCATTGTCAGGGCTCTGCTTGGCAAACACCCACCCTGCTGGCAGGCACCCTGGTCTCCAGGAGCTTCCGCCACGCGCTGGTCGGGCTGGGCTGCCTCAGAGACTAGCAACGGGACTCCTCCAGGTGGAGAGTGGTGGCATAAAGCTCTTCTAAGAAAGGGGGCGGGAGGTGGAGCTGCAAGGGAGGCGGAGGAGGGCGCGGGGTCGAGCGGAGCACCCCCTCTGATGCTTTGGGGAGCCCTCCATGCCTGCCTCTGCCAGGAGGAGACCTCTGTGAAAGCTCCAGGAGCAGCACATTCTCACACGGTCAGGCAAGGCCTCCCTGTTCCTCCAGTAGAGCATTTTACTTAGGTTTCCCCTGCTTGAAAGCCAGTCGAATCCAACTTTAGGGTGCGGTGCTCATCTCCGTTTCCAAGCCGAAGAGCCAGCGCTGTCCGAAGACGTTTCCGTGGTCAAGTGGCCGGCATGACTAGACGCCGAGGCGCACAGAACCCTATCACCTTCCCCCCGAAGGTGGGGATGCCTTGCAATGTCTTACTTTCAAACTGCTAGGTTGGCAGGAGCTGGGGCCAGAGATGGGAGCTCACTCTGTCATGCGGCACTCGGGTCTCAAACTTTCAGTCTGCGTTTCAGCATCTTAACCACATGGCTTTAAAATATCTGTACCCCGCGCCCATCCATTTCTGATTCCCGAGAAAGGCGTAGCAGTAGAGAAAGCAGGCGCTCTCATGGAAAGGAGTCGGGATGGAAGAGGGGCAGCGACGGCTCCTGTTCCTGGGGCGCCTGGAGTAGCCGCGGTACAACTTGGCCCCTGGCTTTGGTCAGCCCAAGAGGCCACACAGAAAAGGCCTCGGGAAAAGGCCTTCTTCACGGAGAAAAGCACAAGGAGAAATTAAGCAGGAGCATCCCAATGGAGTCACAAATATTTTAAAGAATATTTATTTTAAAAAGTTTTTTAAAAATTCAGAAATCACTAATGGTACAAGGAGACAGGAACTATGTTGTGCCTTAAATGAAACTCAGGAGTTCAGGCGGTCCCTGCGCACCTGTCAGCAAGCTGCCAATGTTTTGTTTTCATTCTGTATATGTGTGTGCGCTTGCCTCTTTCACTGTAGAATCCTAGATGTGCATGTCTATGTAGCTCACCGAAACAATTATCTAGCTCAAGGCCACAGGTGGATGCAAGAGCTTGTTAGTGTAGAGAAGCTCTCACTAAACACCGTGAGAAGAAGATAACGTGAGAGGCTTGGGACCGTCAGTTCTCAGGCTCAAGGGCACGCGCGGGAACCCCCGCAATTGGCCCGTAGCAGTGTGAATGTTTATTATATGCTTTGCCATTGCTTTTACCCCTCATTCTGAACAGTGATCCTGTTATGCACCTTCAGTTCTAATAAAGTTACCTCTTCTTCAAAAGCGTGCGTATTATGCTACTAGGAGGAGTCTGACAGCACCCAATGGCGGTCCCGCCACGGGGAGAAAGCGCGGCCGACGCAGCCTCTGCCCGGACACACAGCAAGCCAGGAGCGGCGCCATCCCTCCCCCCCCCCGTCTCGTAATATCCACTGCTTTGTTCTGCCGCCCTTCCCACACCACAGCAAGACTGCCAGGGGCAGGGAGAGAGGTGGGGGAGCGTGACTCCTGGTGACTCCCTCGCTCCACGGGGGTGGTGGTGGTGGCTTGCAGTGCCACAGGCCGTGGGCCCTTCTGGCTGGGAGGGGGCCATGCGGCCACGCTTCTCCTTTCTGCTCAGGCTGCCGACTTTTGAAGTGGTCCCTCGAGGTGGCCCTGTCCTCTCCGGAGAGGCTCTTCAGCCCCATGCCAGGGACAGTTTCCCCTGAAGGGACAGGCCCATCCTCTCCCACGCGGGGGTGGGCGGCCACCCTGCTCCTGCCCAGGTGAGGCGGGGACCTGGGCGGGGTGAGGGCCAAGACGGAGGCAGGGGCCGGTCGAGAGGAGGTGAGGGGCTCAGGAGAGCTGCAGGGGCCCCCTGGGAAGAGCCAGGCCTGAGGCCTGGAGGCTGATCAGGCCCACCCTGCGGTCGGAGGAGGCCTCTCAGCAGCAGCAGCAGCAGCAGCAGCCCTTCTGGGAGACAGGCGCGTGGGCCGCAGGGGAGCCGTTCGTTCCCAGGGTCCTCCCCTGGAAGGGCTGCCCTGGCTGTTTGGGCACCGCCGGCCCTGCCGCCACCGCTTCCTCCTCCTCCTCCTCCTCGCCTGGCACCGGGCGAGAGTCTCTGTCGGGGGCCGGGGGGGAAGGAGAGGGCGCACCCAGCCGAGAGAGGAATCCGCTCCGCAGCGGCGGCAGACGCGCCCCCCCCCCCGGCAGGCAGGGCAGGGCAGGGCAG
>NW_015177070.1:219538-222810 GCF_001447785.1 Gekko japonicus
GGGGGGGCAGAGGGACTTCTGTGAAGCCTCCTGTTGTTTTGTGGGAAGCAAAGTACCTATCAAGACACAGCTGAATTACTTAAAATGTGCAACGCACACCCACACACACTCAGACATGCATATATATATTAGCGCCTCTAGTGCAGAACCATGGCACACCTTTTCAAGCACTTCTTTGTTAACATGTGGTTCATTTTGCCCACAACATAGAGCAACATAGACATGGTGGCTTGATATCCAAATAAGCTTATGCTTGAGAAAGAAGTGACCTATTGCACATGTTCTAATGTATCCCCCTTTGTCCTGGGAAGGGAAAGCCCAGTTCTCCCCTGGCTTCAGGAGCCCTGGAAGTGTTCGGGCCCCCCGCCCCCCCGGCTCTGTGCTGCCACCTGTGGGTGTCTGGAGCGGAGCTTCAGGAGGGGCGGGGGAAGCCCACGCCTGTCCTGTGTCGCTCAGCCGTGCCCAGGGCCTGAGCCAGCCGTACGTCTTCCCTGGCAGGTGTTGGCAGAGAGGGACGCGCTGACGTGTGAACGGAAGCCAGCCGTGCTGGTGAAGATTGCCCCAGACCTGACCGCACAAGACAAGGAGGACATTGCCAGCGTTGTGTGTGAGGTGTGGCGGGGGGGGGGGCAGTCGGTGGCCCCTGCCGGCAGCTCAGTTTCCGGGCATAATCTGTGTTCCTCCAGAGCAGTGTGCTTCACACAAGAGGTGAAGTGGCCACGGGCTTTTCTCCCCCAGGTAGGCGTTGACGGGCTTGTGGTCACGAACACCACCGTGAGCCGCCCCGCTACTCTCCGTGGGGCTCTCCGTGACGAAGAGGGAGGCTTGAGTGGGGCGCCCCTGCGCCAGCTCTCCACCCAGACGGTCAGCGACATGTATGCCCTCACGCGAGGTAAAGGGGGAGGAGTGCTTGTGGGGAAGCCGCCAGCCCTAGCGGGGCAGGAACCCCCCTCCGCCAGCAATCTCCCTCTGCCTCCAGGCCGGGTTCCCATCATTGGCGTGGGCGGGGTCTGCAGCGGCCAAGATGCCCTGGAGAAGATCCGCGCAGGAGCCTCCTTGGTGCAGATTTACACTGCCCTGACCTACCGTGGGCCGCCTGTCGTGGGCGCGGTGAAGCGGGAACTGGAGTCCTTGCTGAGGTGCGGAGGCGGAGCTCTGCTGGGTGCGGGGGGGGGGAGATTTATATTGTTTCAAGAGTTGCTTTAATGGTTTTAATTAATTATTACTATTACTTTTTTGTTGCAATGTTATAAGGCCTAAGTGGCAAATTGTGATCCGCCCTGAGCCCATTTGCGGGGAGGGCGGAGTATGAACAGGAAGAAAGAAATAAATAAAAATTTTCTGGGCCAGGCCGGGCCAAAGACCTCAACCCAGATGTGCTTGGATGCAGCTCTGGTTCAGCTGGACGAGTGGTCCTGAGAAGTTAGTGCTGCTCCTACTCTCAGTAGGGTGGAGTCTGTGCCACTGTTCCCTCTAAGCTTACTGTGAGCTAGCACACAGTTTTTTAGCCTCTAGCTCACAGATTTTTGTCTTTGCTCAGGAAGGAGGGCTCCAGAGCAAACTAATTCATGCAGCAGCCAAATCACTTGCTCACAACTTTAATGCTCACAAATTTTTGCTCACAAGGCTCCACAGCTGAGAGGGAACATTGGTCTGTGCATGAGAATCCACCCTGAGGTTGCCTGAACGGGCAAAAGGGTCCCTTCGGACAAAAGGACTGTCCACGTCGCCTCTCCCTCTCAGGCTTGAGCAGCGATCTCCTTGTTCTTCTCTTTCTTATAAACCAAAACAAACCTGTTAGTCTCTTTCTGTTCTCTTCATAAAAGGGTCGCCTTTTTGCATTTGAGGCTGTCTGCTTTCGTGCTCTTACTTCTTGCTTGCTCCCTCCTTCCCTCCCTCCTCCAGCACAGTTATAAGAACCCAAGAAGAGCCCTGCTGGATCAGGCCAACGAGGGTCCAACTAGTCCAGCATCCTGGTTCACACACAGTGCCACGCACTGGCTGCCCTGGAGTGCCAGTGAGCAGGGCATAGAGACCTAGGCCCTTCCCAATGCTGCTTCCCCACCCTGGCACTCAGAGGTTGACTGCCTCTGCATGTTACTCTCTGTGGCTGGTTGCCACTTATGGATCTCTTCATGGATCTGTTTTAATCCCCTTTCACGGTCATCTGTGCTCATGGCCCTCACAAGATCCTTTCGATCTCTGCTTGGGCTTCTCAAGACCGACTTCTGGAACCCTGACCTGGATAGCCCAGGCAGGCCCGATCTCGTCCCATCTCGGAAGCTAAGCAGGGTCGACTGGCAAGTCCTTGGATGGGAGACCTCCTTGGAATACCAGCAGTCAGGAGGTGGGGGCAGGTTTTATTCAGCCTTCTCTCGGCTGCCTCTGTGTCACTAGAGGGCCGTGCACCACCATTCCCCATGCACTGTGGGCAGCCTGTGCCTAAGCACTGCACCGAAAACCCAGTCCCATGTCTGTTGTCTGTGGCAGTCTCTGTTTTTCTCAGACTGTCTCCCCACCACAATAATGGGATCTACGTGTTTTTTAATGGGTTTCTTTTTTTGGTCCCATTTGAAAAAAGCATGGAACAGTTGAGGATGGGACTGGGGGCTGCTGGTGCAGCCCATCTGGGGCTACTAGGGCATGATCCCGTTATGGGTCAGCTGACCAGTGGAAGGGTCATGGTTTGCCCCAGAGGAGCATCTCCTGGGGTTATCTATAGACACTGAGGGGCCCGGGTGTGTGTGTGTGTGTGTCTCCGCTCTCCAGCACTTCTTAGACCTTCCCGAGGGGGGCGGAGATGGGGATGTGCCAGACTGCCACCTCATGTGAATTTTTTCCCCTTTGCTCAGGGAACAAGGATTCCAAAGCATCAAGGATGCCGTGGGAGCTGATCACTGCCTCTGAGGAATCATTGCGGAGAGCTCGTCCGGCTGCAGTGCCTCTTCGGGAAGGGGGGGTGACATCTTCCTCCAGGGTGTGTCTCTTCCAGTCCCACCAAGCATCATCACTCCCTTAGAAAGGAGGTGGGGTCCGTTTTCCAAGCAAGCGAGGGGACTAGCTGTCCATTCTGGTGGCCTGGCAGTGTGCCCTTTGACCCCGAAGGAGCAAACATAGACACAAACAACAACCCAGCCTGCACTTGGCTTCTTTAACCAGAAAGGACTGTGATGGGAGTTTATGCTGATGCCAGGATGGTAGCCAGAGCCCCTCACCCCCCCCTCCCCCGCTGTGAGCTGTCAGGCCCTGTTGTGAAATGTCTGGGCAGGGAA
>NW_015177070.1:222835-225368 GCF_001447785.1 Gekko japonicus
CCCCCAAATCTCAGGCTGTCTTGTGTACGGCCTGGCCGGCGGCCTAGGAAATCAGCTCAGGACGTCTATCCCCCTCTGTGTGCTGTGCGGGCTTGTGTTTAGGGGGGCAGAGTCGGCACAGTTGGGGGGAGGCCTGAGCTGGCAGGATGTTTGGTCTTTTCTCCAGCAGCAGCAGCTTCTGCCTCCTCCACACACAAAGTTCTGCTTGGCTTAGTTTCTGCAATAAAACTTAGTTCTGTTCATACCATCCACAGGAGCATATTGTACAGTGGTTGATTTTACACAGTGGTTGGGCTCTTGGGATCTTATCAAAGGGACCCTTTGGATTCTGCTGAAATCTGCATGCGAAACCTTGCTTTGCTTCTGAACTGCGGAGGCAGTAATCATATAGAATTATTAGGCATATAGGGGGACAAAGCCTGCTGAGAGATAATCAGCATGACTTCTGCAAAGCAAAGTCCTGCCTCACCAACCTTCTGGAGTTCTTTGAGAAAGTGAACCAAGCATGTAGACAACAGTGACCCAGCAGACCTTCTATACCTGGACTTTCAAAAGGCTTTTGACACGGTACCTCACCAAAGACTTGGCAGTCATGGATAAGAGGAGGACTGGTTACATGAAAAGAAGCAAAGAGTAGGAATCAGTGGACAGTTCTCACAGTGGAAGGAAGTGGGGTCCCACAAGGATCGGTTTTGGGACCGATACTATTTAATTTATTCATCAGTGTTCTAGAACGAAGGGCAAGTAGTGTAGTGGCCAAGTTTGCAGATGACACAAAATTATTAAAGTTAAAAGTGGTTGTGTCAGTCTTTTTGGGCAACTCCCTATTTATAGAAATGTTGAGCTCTTAAATAACATTACGGTCACTCACTGTTCCCAAGCGGTGCAATCACTTTTACATCTCTCACCAGGTCTTGGGCGTTAAGTTAGGACCAAATCCAGGATCACCTCTCCCCTGGTAGGTTCCGTGACCATCTGCTCCATAGTCACCCTCTCAGTGGTCAGGCCTAATCCACTTCCCTCTAGAACAATGACAGCTACCCCCTCATCTCTTATGGCGGAGTTATTCCAAACCAGATACATTTCATCTTGTCGGTTCCCCATCCCTGAGTCTTTGCCCAAAGACTGCATGTACTTGGGGGCGGAGAGCCTGCCGTTTTGCAGAATGCTCCTGTTAACCCACAGGATGAGGTAAAGCCCTCTATGAATGGGTGGGAGGCTCCCCCCCAGGTCTGCCCTTTCCCTCTGGTGCAGCTGTTGGCACTGATGTTGCTCCATAGCGTTGCTGAGCTGCTGCCTGGCTGCTGCCGACACATCTTGGAGGTACACCACTGTGGTGCCTCCCTGTGCATCCCCCCCCCCCAAGATTATGCTGCCAGTCCTTTAGGTGTGACAGCACAGATCTTAGAGGGCAGACCTTTTGCCATGCCTTGGCCAGAGCCATTTGCATCTGTGAACATGGAAGCGTTCTGTGAGTCACTGCCCTGACCCCTTTCCTCTTTGCCAGCTATGAAGTTGCAGCCAGGTTCCATCTCGCAGACAGTGTGGTCACAGTAGATCGAGAAGGGTTGCGCTGTTAGTCTGTAGCAGGAGAACAGAGCAAGAGTCCAGCAGCGCCTCAAAGACTTAACAAAATACATGGCGCAGGGGAGGAGCTTTCCTGAGTCACAGTTCACCTCTTCAGATAGGTGAGACTTCAGAGACTCACGGAAGTTCATACCCTGCCACACATTTTGTTAGTCTTTAAGGTGCTACTGGACCCTTGGGGTGGGTGGGTGGCGAAATCTACGGGGATATCTTTCAGCTTCCTGAAATCTCTGTTTCTTTGGACGGGACAGCCGAGATCTCCTGTAACCACACCGTCTCTGGATACAATGGGCTCTTCTGGTACAAGCACAGCCCCGACACAGCCCTTCGCTCCATCATCTTTACTTACCTTGAGGCAGTGAAAGAGGGACGGTTGACGATGGAGGTGGACAAGCCCAACCTGGCTACGAAGCTCTCCATCAGCCAGGTGGAGATAGAGGACTCTGCTGTCTACTATTGTGCTGTGAGTGACACAGTGGTGGGGAAGGCAAGGGGGCCAGAGCAGAAACCAACAGGGGGAGTGGCTTAAGTCCTCTGAGCTGTAGGTTCGTTTTCTGCTGGAGATGCATTCCAGGGGCATGCTCAACGACACTTCCACATCTCCAGATAGTTTCCCTGTAGTTGATACCTGTGTTGGACATCTGGTGACGTTTGAAATACAATATCAATATCGTATCCCTGATTGCAATATTCAACAGAGCAGACCAACACGGCCATGCACTTGAATCTATCTTCATGCAATATTCAAGAGTTAGCTTTCAGTGTTCTGGAACAAAATTTGAGTTCAGTGGTGCCTTTCAGACCCACAAAGTTTTACTCAAGGTCAGTGTTCCCTCTAAGCTGAGTCGGTGTGAGCTAGCTCACAGTTTTTTAGCCTCCAACTCACACATTTTTGTCTAAGCTCAGGGAAGGAAGGCTCCAGAGCAAACGAATTTATGCAGCAGCC